>NW_009197328.1:0-62400 GCF_000690835.1 Fulmarus glacialis | reverse complement strand
TCTCCTGCGGGGGAAGCGCTGAGGGGGCACGCAGACAGCCCGGGCCGCGGGGTGAAAAACGCGCATGTGTGGGAAGGACAGTTAGTGCAAACTGCAAGTTCGTAATTACGGGTAATTACATGCTCTACAGTCTTTGCATAGTTACCATACATAATTACGTGGCTTACAGATAATTGGAGTGAATTAATTGCAAGTTATCAATGGAAGCCAAAGGAATCTATGGCGGTCCTTTGTAGGCAACAGTAGAAGTGTTGTGTTTTCAAACAGCTTAGTTTTAAACAAGTTGGTTGAGCTCCCTGTCCGATTTTAAATGTTTTGGAAAATGGGGAAAAAGATTCAGTGGGATTGGAAGTACCACAATTGTCCACATGTGCGGAAAGATTAAATGTGTTTTAGGAAAACAAAAAAAGCAAGTTTGTTAACCTGATATCAGTAGCAGGAATAAAATAAAATGAGCGACTAAAACACTGTAAATAATTAGATACTACAAATACAATGAATGGAGAGATTAAAGCCTGAACAACATATACTTGAAAAAGAGACCCCCTCCCCCAACAAGCTGGTGTTCCCTCTTGAGAGAGGACTTCAAAGTCTGGTTAAGTCAACTGTTGATGTAGTTAGTATCACATACTTGAATTTCTCTGAGGAATTTGACTGTAGTGTGGCCTGACAATTTAATTAAACAAAGGTAGTGTTGTATGGCAGCAAGGCAAAATTTAAGAATGAGTTTAGGAACAAATCATGCATCTTGATAGTTAATTGGAAGACGTAAATGAGTGGGCTATTTACAATCAGCTCCTCCACTTAACAATTCTTTGTTCAAATACTAATACTGACTTAAATTATCCGAAAGAAGGTTTATAACCTTTGCTGTTAAAGTTTACTGATGACAGACAGGCAAGGTGGTCAGTGACAAGACATTACTGCTGTAGCCTCGTCTGATCTTCCTGGTTAGATGGTTCCATGTGGGAGAAGGATCGCAATGTAATAAAAAAAGACTGTGTAAAGTCTAGAAACCATGATAGTTTCCTACCACAAACACAGAGGTGGTAGAGAGTGACTTACAGGATTTAGTTGCATCAGTGACACAATTTGAACTTCACTGTTGTGGGAAGAGTTGCCTTGATTGTTGTTTTTTTTTTTCTTTTTTTAAAGAGAATCGCACTGGAGTGATCATGTGTGTGCACATGGTGTTGTTAGAATGGGCTACTAGAACATAATCTCCAGTTACAGTAGCTCTCAAGTAAGATATGAAAATACTGGAGAGTTCAGAGGAGGCCACAAAAATGCTCTGGTTCTGGAAAACAAGCCATGTAATGGACTTAATGAACTCAGTTTATTCAGGCACATCCAAGAGAATGGGTTAAGTGACTCAGACGCTCTGTGGAAATCCATGCCTATGGGAAAGTTATCTGATAGCTGAATATTTTCAGTCTTTCCAACAAAGACATAATGAGGTCCGGTAACTGAAAGTCAAAGCTACACAAATTCTTTTAAATATGACACAATTTCCTAGCAGTGATGGAGGTTAATTATAGGAATAGTTTACAGGAGAGGTTAAAGGCTTGCCATTATTTGGAGGTCTTAAGCTGAAACGATAACAATTTTGAAGATGGGCTTAAACCTGAAGTCTTGGGCAATTTGCTGGTGCAAGGGTGCCCATGTGGTTTGGGGGAAATTGGTGCGATTGTCAGTGAGTCACTTTCTGGGACTCTGTACTTCTTAGTCTGCTTGGCTGCAGAAATAGCAGGATTTTTTTTTTTTTAATGTTGCTTAAAGGGCTGTAGTTCTAAATTAATATAGGTTTAAGCAATCTTATGCTTTTGGATCAACCTCTGATTCAAGGGGGAATTCCGCATGCTGTTCTTACAGAGGAAAGTTAGATTAAAGTAGTGTATTCTTCCTCCACTGTTCTTTCAATCGTCAGAGTTTGGCCACTCAGTGAGTGGGTATGGTATACTAGTTCAGAGAATCCCCTCCCTCATCTACTATGTCTTCTCCATACGTTTGCAGACTGATCTGGATTTGAGGTCAGGAAGGGATTTCCAGCAAAATCTCATTTGTTAAGGCATCATACGAGTTTTTCACCCTCAGCAAGAGGCTGGGACTTTCTGCTGGCACTGTTTTTATCTCATCAGGTTCTTGTAAAGGGATTTTGGGATCTATTTGTCTTAATGTATTGTTTCAATAGGATGAGAGTGCTTTCAAGGTAGTAGGTTTTATAAAGGGGAATTGGATGATAGGGTTGACTAGAGGATCTGTCGACTCACTCTGAAATTATGACTTTTTAATTAAAATAAATAAATAAATAAATCTCCCTGTGCTTCTGTGGTAGTGAAACTCTGCCTGTTACGTGTGCTCTGAGGGCTTGCTACCTCCCTGGTTTTCTACGGAAACAGGCACCGTAGTGGCTGTGTGTCAGCTTTTCAGCACAAGCATCACTAATAGCCATGACTTCTGGTTCCATGTTTTTTCTCACTGCATACACAAGCAATAGAGCAGGAATAATCAAAGTTTAGCATGTGGAGCAGAACCAGCAAAATGCATATTCTGGAATGTAAATGATCCATCAAAAAACCTTTGGAGTTTTTAAGGCAATAATGCTGTGTATTAGAAATCATAATGCTCACCTGCACAAAGTTTGTTGGTGCTTACAGTTTAGCACTTGCAGCAAACTTTTCTCAGCTCTCTTTGTTGGGGGAGTTGAACACGCTGCTCGTATGAAACTGCACCAGAGAAATGTGCGGTGCACAGAGCATGCACACAAGTTCAGAAGGACTACACTGCAACATTTCAAATTGTTCCTTTTCCAGTCACACAAAGTAGTGTATGATTAAGTGATCCTTAATGTAATGGCCATGGCAAATAGGAATTGGCAAAGCTGAAACAAGTGTAATTTCTGTTGTTCTCCAAAGGCAGCTTGGAGAGAGATGGGAGGCAGAAGTGGGTCTCTGTAAACACACTCAGTGTTGTGAGTTCTCTGTTCAACTCTGCAAGGAAGCCCCGTTATGTTATAGTTTGGATCTTAATGCAGAGGTGGATGCATTCAGAAGAGAAGTCTGGAAAGCTGGAGGATAAAAGTCTTACTTCTTTTGTGAATCCACATGAAGCTTTGGTGTTGCAACATGGGGCCTGGAAGGTGAGAGTCTTGTCCAGCTGTTTGAGATCAGGAGTAGGATGTCCTTTCCCAGCTGTGTTAACTCCCTGCTGGATGATTTGAGGCAGATAATGCTTTATGGTCTACAGATAAAAATCAAGCAAGAAAACCCTGCTTACATAATTAATAACTTCTTTTGTCTCAACTTTACCACTTGCTTGGGATGATGCTCTGGGAGTAGTCCTTTGTGTTGGCTCTAAATAGAAACAGACCTGTTTGAGAGTTGAGGCAATTGCTGTTGTTAAAGAAATTTCTTATATAAGAAAAAAAAATCACGTGTTACTGATTCTTATCGAATAATCCTCTTTGCAGTGTCTTTGCAAGAAATAGGTGGGCCGATGAAGCTAAAGAAAGGTTAAGTGTTTTGGAATCTGATCAGACCAGAAGCGGCTAAAAATCCTTCATCTTCACCTATAAAACATGAGAGTCCTGTTCCTTCTCTGACTGATGTATTCCAGTGGCACAGAGTTGTGTGTTACCTGCACTTAAAGTTGCAACACTGTGAATCTGGAAGGAGAAGGAAATTGCTAATGAAGAAAAAGTAGATATAAATAATGGAAGAATTAAGCAAAGGAAATAAAGTTTTAATTTATGTTGTCTAAGCATTTAAACAGCAGCAGTGCTAGAACCAATTTGGAAACTAGTATGTAAGGCGTGGTTAACGTTGGCGTCCTGATACAGAGCTGGGAGCTGCTGTTCCTACAGGCCTTACCTGATGGTAGCTAGCAAAATAAAAAATAGTGTCAAAGTCTCTCTTTACGTCATAGTACAGAAGCCAGATTCTCTGCTCAGTGCTTCAGTATTAACCATAACAGTCTGTTTGTGAAAGCATAAGCTGCAGATTTGTATCAGTGTAGGAGAGATCTGACTCCTGTGCATTTTACTAAGTGCATGTTGCTAAGCTTAGCATCACAGTGGTTTTTGTTATATGTTACCAAGATAGAGCAGAAGAGCCTCTAGCTCTAAATGTATTTCATGCATTTAAATAAATTCCTCTTTATTACATCTCCAGCTCTGCCAAGAATATGGTCACGCTTTACGTTAAGTTTAAATGCTTGGCTACTGTCATTTTAGACTGTTCTTTTCTGATTAAAATAACGCTGTTCCTATTTTATGGCTAGCTATACCCATACAATGTGATCTAGGCTCATCTTGCCTTCAAAAAGCAGAATACTTTACATTACAAGGGGTTACCCTCCTAGCAATGCACGTAACTGCGTGGTTCAGTTACTAATTTCAGAGGATTTTTTTGCTCTTACATTTTTCCACATTTTTTGTTCTGTGCTGAAACTTTCTGCTATATGTTCAAAAGGCACTTTATGATAATTTTTGATTTTCATGCAAATTCATTGAGCCTTGTTTGGGTTATGTGTTCATGAAAGAATTCTCTTTTTCAAAACATCCAGGACACTGTCTGTCTATCCACTGCTGATCTTTTTAATGTCAAACTCTGCCTGAACTTCCTCAAGGAATAAGCTGTTATGTCAGGAAAAAAGTTGCCTGGATCACAGCAGTGCTGTGAGGAATGTTTGAAAATTTGAGAGAGAGTACAGGAGGAACTTTGCATTGCTTGGGAAATGCTTGCTGCATAAAACTGCTCCATGTGGGTTTTCTTAGATTATACAATTGCTTGTAAATTTTTGGAAAATATTCCTTGGGGACTAAAAATCTCCCACTGTTACAAACTAAAGGGAAATGGGTTTGGCTTTTTGAGGAGGGGAGTGCAATTTTGCTTTACAGGATAAATAGCTACTGTTTCAGACTGTGCAAAGCAGGTTTTTAGTAGCCATATAGTCAAAAGTGTTACTGTTTGTTTTTTGTTTTGTAAGCAGTGGTTGCCACTGGGTCATTCGGATGGATGGGAGTGGAGGTTTCCTGATGATGTTTTGTTTGTTGAAGTGGATAACCTGCGTGGATTAGGAGGATGGTTCTATAACATCAGTATGGTGTTCTTGTTAGTCTTTTGTGACTCTTAGCCACATGATCTTAACATTACAGTAAAGATGTTTAGCAAGAAGTAAAAATGTTGGCGTGTATGTAAGGCTGTGGTTCAGGAAAACATTTGATGCCTGCTGATCTCTGTCTTTCCAAGATGGCACTTAACGAGGTGCCTAAGTTAGGATTGCTTCAGCGGAGCTTAGGTGTTGTGTTGGTAAGTGTACAGAAAGCTCGGCATGTTAACAGGCCTGTTTGCTTCCTTGCAGCTCTGAGGCGGCAGCGGAATCCCCCGACATCGCTCAGCAGATAACGCCTTGGCCGTCCTCCTTGTGGGGTGAGTTTGCTGTGTCTCTGGACCCGAGTCTGTTCAAAGGCATTTGACAGCATGGGGACAAACTCCACGTTTGGCAGGATGGGGGCAGCACAGCTTAAGGAGTTCCTGTCCCTGTCTCGTCTCTGTCTTGTCTGAGCTTAGAAAAGGATCATTTTCGACTTTGATGACTTTGTCCCTCTCTTTCACCGTATGCTCATAGCTTGGGTGTTCGCAGGACGACTGAGTGGGGTGCCTTGGTGCAGGGCAGGGTGGGAGGGAGAGCGCACCAGTTGCATAGGCTGCTATGACTGTTCTGATCCCAGACTGAGAAGCTGTGCCCTCCTTGTGTATTTATAAGTAGATCTTTAAGTGGAACAGTCCTATTCTGACAATTTGACATCGAGATTATTAAAATTAATTTCTGTTCTGAGGATCAGTATCAGCTTTTCTGTGTGGAGTTTGTTTCTGAAAGTAATACAAACATCTTTTGTTTGCAGGATGTTTTATTAGTTTATGTAGGTAGGTGAAAGGGAACTTGACAATAAACCAAGTACCAGTTGTACAAACTTGTAGCAAATACTGTTTCATCACTGTAGTTTGTGTGACCACTCTTAGATTAAGACATCCTTTCAAATAAGCAATATTTTATGGTACAGCAGTGTATTAGGGAATAGATCTATGAGGGTTCCATTTTGATTTGTGAACTTCATTCATTATATTACTTTATTTTTGTAAAGATTGATTTAACTACATCCTATGTTGAAAAGTTACCCAGCTGTTCCTTACAGATAAAGTAGATTGTGTAGAACTCAGTTTATCTTCAAAAGTTGTATTGGGTCAAGTGCCCTGGGACCTCATCTGATTCAGTATCCTTTCTTCTCTCAGAATGGGTGAACTGTGATCTTTTTCTGTAGTACAGCTGCCTACTGAGATATTTACCAATGGGGGTTTGCATAATACAAGGAAATATAAAATGTCTGTGCAGGAGGCGTCACCAGTTAGTGTATATCATCTGTTTTCCCCTTTTGTTCAAATGGAAACAAAGCTTGGTGTTTAATGAGAAATTTCTGGAAAGTCTCATTTTGCGTTTTTCTGGTCTCCCTTATATATGTTCTGAAATGTAGCTGCAGCCTCGTTAGAGGGCACTCTTGAATAACACGTCAGACCGCTCACCACATACTCTTCAGAGGAAAGTCCTGATGCAAATGCAGTTTGCCGCCCCAAAGTAGAAAGTATGAAGCTCGAGATGGATTACCCTATATACTTCGCTATCTTATGATTCAAGGCAAGATTGACCATGTTGCGGGCTGATTTAATACTTGTGCTGTATATGGAACATAGCAACAATCTATTAGATAATTCACTATAGTTTTTCAACTGTAGATTAATTAATTTAAATGACTTGCTTTTCTCATGGCCTTTACCCCGTAAACTGTCTTGATCCTAAACATATGTCCATTTTAGAAGGTTTTTTTTTATTGTATTGTTCCTATCATCTTAAAAAAAAGCCTTTAGAAACAATAAGTTGCTTCAGAAACGCTTGGGTTTTAATTCCAGTCCTTACATCAGTTCCTTCTGTGCCTTTGATGAATAGCTTATCGTGTTTTCTTTTACTTTCCTTCTGTAATAAAGAGGATAATGATTTTTACCTTGGGAGAATTAATCAATGTATATAAATGTGCTTTGAAATCTGAAGTGTTTCAGAATTTTTAAAAAATATAATTAAAATATTGAACAAAGCAGGAGTCAGGGAAGTCAAATTTAAGACCACGATTATTGCTCAACTGCTTTGGTGCTTCTTCTGTTCTGGCAAGATTATAGAGCCAGATCATTTGCATTACTTTGACTTTTCTTGATGTTTTTAGTTTTTTGTCCAAGGAGAAGCATTCTTTATATGCAGGAGTCAGATTGTCTGTAAACATAAACATAATCTTAACTTTGTCCAAAACATACCTTGTTTTGCTTTTAAAAAAGCATACCAAACCGGTGTAACTTGAAACGTTTTTCTGGGCAATTAGCACTGAATCATACCCACGCTGGATAGGCTTGGCAAAACTCAAGTGCACGTTTCCTATGCTGGAACCATGCCTACATAGCATAAACCTCAGCTTTAATATATTGCTTTGCTTAGCCTCTAAATTCCCACTTCTGTGTTAGCATTACTGCTAGTAGGTGGGTTCTACGTAGCCACTCATTGCTGGTGCTCCTGTGCCTCTCTCAAAGATGAGAGAAGAGGCATTGCGTGGGGATGTGATTTGAATAAGGTCACAGAATAGGGCAGTAACAGCTATGACCAGAAACCAGTTGTCTGGCTGACTGACCATCTCCTTACTGGGAAGTATTCCTTCCAGTTGGGACTGGCACGTCTTTCTTACCAGGGGTTTAGCTTTACTCAGAGGTGGCAGCTTTATCGTCTGTGGGTTAAAGATGGTAGACATTCACAACTTGAGAGTTTATCGAAGCAGATTCTGTGCTATAGCCAGAAGATAGTACTTTGCTTGGCATCCTAAAGAACTATGTAGTGCTTCCATGAACTCTAATGGCCACGAGACTCCGCTTCTCCAAAATTAAAGCAGACTAATAAGAAAAAGTACTCGTCAGGCCATCTTTTCCTCTCCTAGTTTTTAATCTCCTCTCGCACCTTCCCTTTCTTTCCCACTAGTATGGCTCCTTGTTAGCTTTTTGGCAAAGAGTGGTTGGAGTAAGGAAGGAAAGCTGAGGTGTTGCTTCTCAGGCATCCTTCATGTCTGTCCCAACTAGAGAGTGCAGGAGGAGGCAGCAGAAGCTGAGCTGAGCTATGGTACCGTGTGAGTGGCTGCAGGTGTATGGAAAGAAGCTCTGTGGAGAGACTCCTGCAGACTGTAAGGCAGTTGATTGGAACAAGGTGAGCAGCTCTTACAGTAAGGTCTTGGCTAGGTAGCCTTGCAAAACAGCTGTTGGGCTAAATGCAGGCACAGTGACTTGTGTACTTCCCATCTCCCACCACCTCTCACGGGAAGGTGGCAATAGCAGCTTCTCTGGGGCAAAGGCAGTGGGTCAGGGAGAGTGAGCAGCCCAGACCTGACTCAGGGGCTGCTGTGTGGCCCCCTGGATTGTTTCGGTGAGTTGGGAATAGGGCAGCAGGCAAGGCAGGCTGGACGGTCAGACTATCAGAGATGGCGTCCGAGTGACTGCATCAGTTGTAGTTTCTGAGGAAACTTTTATTTGCCTGACTGGCAAATGGAATTTAAGGTGAAATGGAATAAATAAGGACTTCCCTGGTAGGAAAAAAAACAGTTACTGAGCCTAAAGCATTTTTATCTGCGGGGCTGGGGATTGTATTTTTAATGGTTTTGAAGAGCTCAGCTTTTGTGATTTCTGTAAATGATACTAGGAATGACATTTTGAATGACAGAGGCTTTAGCCAAAATCTTCGCCCCCTCAGTGTTATACTCCATCCCATATGTAGATGCCCTCTCATGTGTTTTACCACACATACAGTTTGAGTGTTCTAAAAAATAATAGTAATCTAGCACCCAGCGACATCTACAGAACGTGCTGAAGAGGAGCTCCAGCGTGTTTGTATGAAATACTTTCTTCCAGTGTTGAGTAGCATCTCCTACAAATATTTTCTCACAGAACGTTTCTGTGGAACTGAAAGTTTATTTTTATGATGATTTATGTTTTGGTCTTTGTCATTCTTTGAAGATTAGCTGGAGTTGTGTGGTGACATGTTTGCATGGGTTAGCCAATGCCACCTTCGTGGCATGATGTATTAAATGTAATTAGTAGATGCTAGTGTCATCTTTGCATTAGCTCTGAAATCAGCTCCAGGTACCATCTGATTTTTATTAAAAAGACGGTTGCAGTTCTTGGTCTCATCTATAGTTCAATCAGTGTCGTACTTAAAATGTTCTGCCAAATCCTCCTTATTTTTCACTGTGCATCATCAGCAGCTTGTATTTTTGGGATCTGGAGACCAAATGTGTGTTTCTGGGCAGTATTTTGAGGATGGCATTGTGACTGTAGTTTCTTGAGCACCTCCCTGCTCTTAGCCTACCTCCAGATTGACATTTGGATATGGCAGGTTATTGTGCTGGTCTCAGAAGACATTGTGGGACAAACTGCTGTCTGATATGGATAGGTAGGAACAACTGGAGAGTATTTCCTGCTTAAAGAGTGAAAAAGCCACTACTAATAGGATTTAAGGGAAGAAGTAGAATATGTGTTTATAAAAACACAGGAGAGGAGCATAATGGGGGAAAGCATAAATTTAGGCCAGTCTTCTGCCTAATGTAATAATGTAAATGGAGCAAGCAACTTTTCTTTCTTTCCTCCCCCCCCCCCCACCCCCCTCTTTTTTTTTTTTCCAGTAGGAGCAGTTTAGCTAAGAGCCCAGTGGTGCTGGCTGGCTGACTTGTCATAGGTTTATGTGCCAAAAAGTAAGTATTTTTAAGTAAAGCAAATGCAAAACTTTGGGAATATACTTAAAACACAAAAGAAAGCAAAGAAGAACAAAACTGAAGAAACCCTTTTGTGTACAGTGTCCAAAGCAATTTTAAAATGCTCTTGTTCCATGACTAAATAAATGGTTGTTTCAGCCAAAGAGAAATCTTTCCTATTGATTTATTACACCAATTTAGATATAAGCCCTCTGAGCAGGATTGTCAGTTTAATAGAACAGCTTTCTTTCTCCTTTCAGATTTAATCCACATGTTGTTGTATCAACAGAGCCTTTGTCTCTGCTCAGTTATGAGTTATCCTTTTTTAATAAAAAAAAAAAGTGAAAACACATGTTTTTTAACAGCCCTATTACAAAAAAGCGTAGGATGACAAGGGGAGAGGTGACCATCAAATAGTGACTTTGATTTGTAGGTAACTTCAAAGTGGTGCTGCAAATGAAAGAGTGAAAAATGGACCTTTCACCTCTCCCTGTCGCAATGACTGTGGAAAGCCCAACAGTGACAGGAGGAGGCAGCATTATCTTTAGCCAGGATTTTCTAGTTTTTTTTCCCCCAGCTTGTGCGGTGATGCTAAACATGCTCTTTTTAGTTAACTCTAATTTCCTTCCTTTTTTTAAAGGGGGACTTATCCAGAGGTGTATGTAATTCACATTTCCTTCCTTCCTGCCTCCCTCCCCTGCAGAGAAGGATTTCTTTCTTGGACCCCTTCTGTTTTCCAAATGGAGAGGAATTGCTCTCAGGAAACTCATGAATTTGGTATTATTTCTATACTTGGTTTTGTGAGAAAACATTTATTTGAGTATCAATGCTTACTTGATACCTACATGAAAGTTCAGAAGTGCATGTTAGAGCTGCTCAATAAAGCAGTTCACTACATCATTTGATTATGACCTCTATTTGGACCTTATCACACAACTAACTCCTGTAGCATCATGAATTAGTTCTGAAGATTTACTTCAATACATCCTGAACTAGCAGCTTGGTGGGCTGAATGCAGCCAAAGGCAGAACAGTTGCAATATCTATGCCTTTGGTGCTAGCCTGGTTTCTTCCAGCTTCTGTTAGACTCCAGATGGTCGTCACGGTCTCTCTTCTCTTTCAGATGTCAGCACAGCAGATCCCACCTCAAGTGTCATTATAATTACTTGCAGTGGTGTGATTTTAAAAGAAGCTAGTAATAACATGTCTTCAACCAGAAGGAATTTGTCTGACATTTAAGAGATGTGGCATGATCCTATTCTACTTCTCAAAGTTATAAAAGAGAGTAAGAAAAGATCCACCTTAGAGGCTTTAGTAGTCAGTGATGGGAAGAAGGTGGTTACATCCTTGCTGCCTGAAGCAGATAGCAGGCCTGGCAGTGATATTGTAGCTCTGAGGAAGGAGTGGTCTTGCTATATCAGGCAGGTCCCTTGGTCCACCAAGCTCTTGAAAAAAGAACACAAAATCCTTGGCAGCATGTGTGCAGATGCTAGGAACTGGCAGCATCTTTTTGTAGAAGTTAAACTGGTCTCGCTTTGTCAGAGGACAGGTAAGCCAGGCAATGGCAGCCTGTGCTAAAAGAAGCAGACTGTTCATGTTTAAGGCAGCTTAGATACTATCAAATTCTCTGTATGTTAACTCTGAAAGTGTTTCTTGCACAAGAAGAAAAAAATCCATCCCTTTGAACGTGGCTGTGGAATGTAGACTTACCGGGGCGAGGGGGTTGGTTGTTTTTCTGCAACTGGCCTTCTGTCACTGCCTGCATTTTTCTTATGAGGGCTGAGCATACCTTTCCAACATAGGATAAAACATGGATCTTGGGAGGATTATACTTTCCAGGTTCTCTCAGACAGTCTCCTGTCCTCAAGTCTGCATTCTACAAGTTAAGTTCTCCAAATCTTGGTACTAATGGATATTTAGATCAGGTTTGTTTCCTTTTCAGTTTATCACTGTTCTTAATGGCAGCTAGCCGTTACTACTTCTCAAAACAGCTTAGAACTTGAATCTTTCCAGAGCAGTGGTAAATGAAAGGGGTATTCAGCTAGCAAGAACTATTTCTTTATACGTGGATTTTGCTGGGCACTGTACTATGTTGTGCTTTCATCTAAAATATCCTTGGGCAACCTCATCCAACTTTGAAGTTGGCCATCCTTTGAGCAGCCGATTGGATTCGAAACTTCAAGACGTCCCTCCCAAACTAACTTACTTTGTGATTCTGTTTTCTGGTGGAGTTCTGGCAAAGATGCTTCTTTTGGCTTCGTTTATATCTGCCTTCACACTCAACAGCTTTCATCATATTCCCATCATAAGCAGTTCTTTAAACTGAAGTGATGTGTAAACATTAGGAACAGTTTCTAAACTGTAACATGAGTTTCCTTCATAGTTTAGTTTTTTATGCTGCCATATTCAGATTATGTGAAAAATCAATTTTCTTTTATTGCTATTTATTAAGAGATAATCTTTTTTTTTTTGTCCCCAGACACACATGTTTTACCATGGGGCAATACAAAGGATAATTTTCTAAAAGCTAACGGGTCTTGTTCTTAGGTCAGCTTTGTTCCTTTGCACTCTTTCTTTGTTGGGAAGCTGCAGAAGAAGGAAAGACAAAGAGAAAAGAGCCTTGTTGTTATTTGGGATTTATAAGACTATATCATTACTGCATTTTGAGTGTGTGTTGCATTTTTGAGTTAAAAACTGAAGTTAAGAAAAAGATACTATTTTTATGGATATTGGTACCTATTATTCAAACACTTTAGCTCAAATTTGACTTTATGCTGTACAGTATTCTGCTTAAAATTTAAGCAGTTGCGTAAGCACTTCGAATAGTAATGAACTTAATGTGTCTTAGTAATTCAGAAACTGTATGCTTGACAAGGGAACGCTGACAGTTTGTTGGCTTGCTTGAATTTACGATTTTATTCTGAGGGCAGAACAGGATGGTGGGGCAATTAGATGGAGTTACATATACCAAATGTATAATTTATCACATATGTACTCAAAACTGAAGTTGACTCATCTTGTAGTTCATGCTTGCTGTATGTTCAGACTTTAACCTCTCTGTTTAGATTGCCAACGTGGTGCCAATTAGTGGGACTGTGATGTGGACACTAAGGAATATAACTCACTTCACATGGGTTACCAAACAGCTAGCAGATGTTAAGCTAATGGTTCTTGGCTACTACCAGCCTGACTTGGATTTCAAGCCAGAGGTGAAAGAATTTATTTCTCTCCCATTACCATTTCCCTTGGGCCATATTGTCCCGAGCATCAAGAATTCCTTCAACTTATTCTGGAAGATGATGTAAACAGTTCCCCTCCCCCTTAAACCTGTTCTCAGGGTGTCTTGTATGTTCCTTTATTTTTATGTCAATTTGCCTTCTTTGGTATTTGTTATTCTACTGGTAGGCTTTACGATAAATAGTAAATGAAAATGTAAACACCTTAAACATACAACTGAAATTCGTAACAGGAGAAGTCTGTGCTGAGTGTGTGGTACTGTACTTGTAGGTACAAACCAGGTACGTACTGTACCTGCAGCTACGTCTCAGAGATGGGACGAAAGTCTATCCCAGGATTACTGTTACTACTTTGAGTAACAAAGGCCATAGAAGGCGGTGGGTCTGGCTTGCCTGGGATCCTGCCTTTCTTTGGTCTCATTGCTGGATATTGTACTCTCAAACCCCGTAAAAAGTGTAACTGCAAGGCCCATAGTTTTTCTTCTAGGGATGAGTCAATGCTGAATAACTAACTGGCAGATTCTGCGGCTTCTTTGGTGTGATTTAGAGCAGTAGGTAGTAGGTGTTACTCAAGAAGATGTAAAATATGTTATGAAACACTGTAATAACTGGAAAGCATTCATCACACTTTATTTTCTGTGCTCTTTCAGGTGATAGGTATGATAAGAAGGTCTTTGTCTATATAACCTTAGCATCTTCAGGAACAGAGGTAGGGTAATGAAGGGCTCAGCTGAATGAACAATAACACTTAAATACTTACTGATGCCTAAATCCTGTTTTATAACTCGCTGTATAGTCATCTGACGTGTTTAACCAGTGTGTGTGTAATATTAGGGCTGATGCTTTTTGTTCTCTCTCTGGTAACTTTGTCTTTCCTTCTTTGAGGATTTAGCCTTTGACCTAAAAATGTTGTCTGGAACATTATGTCCAGCATTCAGTTTTTCAGCAATTTCCTTACCTTGCTCATTTAATACTTTGATAAAAGGCAGTAGTATTGGCATAACAGATGTTTGAAAAACAAAAATCATACTTAATGAGAAGTTGTCAGTCATAGTTTATTTTCTTACTGACGTGCTATTTTGTGGTGTCAAACTTGATCAGCATCACCATGAACACCAACAGGAAGAGTTGGGTGAGAGTTAAATAACTGTCATAGTTATTTTTCAGTAAGTAATGAAAATAAACCGCTTGCAAGGTCCTGTCATTTGTTGCTTTTCTTTGCGGTTGTAAAGCAAATGTTTCGTTCAGTGATGCATTTGATCCTGAACTTCCAAAGAGAGCAATTATTTTTAATTTTTTGAGATGAGCAGAACTGTTTCTGTCCTGTGGATTCATCTTTCTTGATGTTTATGTATTTACTAAGGACAACATAACAGAAGTAATGCAAACAGTTATTCTGTACTTAGATGATGAATAATAGCTAAATACTAATTACCTTTTTTGAAGAGTAATTAATAACTTTCACATTTTCTGTAGAATGAACAGGGAAAACTCAACATGATAAACAGAAATAAGCTGAGCTATCCGCTTTTTAAGAGTGGCAGGTTATCAAGTGTCAGGTTTTGGCTGATAGGAAACAAAATCCAACACCAGTTCGTAACTACATTTGCTCTTCTCTTTCTCAGTATCTAAGTAAGTTATTCAGACGAGTAGATGCAGCCTTTCTCTAGTGATTTCACTGGCTTTCTTCTCCTCTAGACTTCCATGTAGCTTTGTATGATAAATTACTCTTCTTTGGCTTTTTTCTTTTAAGAGACTTAGGAAGCGCTGATGATCAGGTCCATTCTCATATGTATTTTAGTGTATAGGTTCAGGGACACATTGAAATTATAATAAATATGGAAAAATTTTAAAGTACATTGTCATGTTCATATAAGTTTCTCAAATATATACAAGTGAATCCCAAAATCAAGACACCAGAAGATTTCACTCCTTCCCGTGGGGTTGCTGGCTTAATTAGTATAGGTTTTGTCTCTTGTCTGTAGCGACTAGTAGAAAATACACTTGCTAGTTCTTTTTTCCTATCATGCATATCTGTATCTTTTTTTTTGTTGGCAAATAATAGCAGACAAACTTTAGCAGTCCGGAAGAAATTAAAATGCTTGATGCAAGAATTTATTAGATAATCGTTCAAGCAACATCTCCCAGCTCTTCTTGAACATAGCTGTTTTGTTTTATTGCTGAAACTTACAACCACCATGTTCACTTTGTCCTTGAAGATTTTCATCATATGACAGGCAGTTTTTCCCCTTAGATTAACAGTGACATAACATGAAAAAAGAAGAAAATTGGACCAAATGTTTATGTATTTCTAGACAGACTCTGAAATCTTAAGAAATGAGGTGGATGACCTAGAGAGTTTGATTTTTATGTGAGACTGTTGAATAGGGCTGTAAGAAAGTCGATGGAAGGAAAACATCAATTGGAACACCCTAGTACCAAGTTATAGGTTACATAAAAATGACAGAGTGTTTCAAACCCATGGGGGAATAGTGCGGTGTCTTAAAACTAAATGTCAAATCAGGAAAATAACTGTATTAATAACAGAATCCTTAAGATTAGAAATTCTTGGAACTTGTAGATATTAGTATGTAGCTTTAAAGTAGGAAACACAATGGGGGAAAACTGGCACCCCAGTCCTTTTAGGCATCAAGAATGACACCTTTGGGAAACATCTGGTCAGGGAATGCAGAGAGAGGAAGATACTTTTGACTTTCTCCTGGGAATTGTGCAGAACTTGGAACAAAATTTTACTGCCAGTGGCCCTCTGTAAGTGTGAACACAAGTGTGCTTATAGATCCTCGTAGAAGTAATCCACGCCAAAAGCTTCAGTGAAGTGATACTTGATTTCAAAAGGGAAAGTACATCAGAATGAGGAGGCACGTTAAAAAGAAACTGAAAGGAGCAGTGAAAAGAGTGAAATGTTTGTAGGTAGTGTGAAGATTATTTAAAGGCACTATACTGCGGAGCAAATGCCTCGGCCCTATCAAAAGTCGGCTGAGAGAAAGAAAAGTTATGATGTGAAACAGCAGGGAAGAAAGGCTGTAGAGTCAGAGGCATCCTTCCAGAAGTTGAAGTCATGACCAAGTGAGGAAGACAGAAAAGAACAAACACTTTGAAATGCCAAAAACTTAGAGGAACAGCTTTCAGAAACTATAAAAAGTAACAGTTCTTTTCCAAATATGTTGAGAATAAGAAGCTTGTCTAAAAGTTTGCAAAAACCCTTGAAGACTAGGATGTGAAAGAATCACTTGCAGAAGGTGGAGCAGAAAGAAACAAATTCTTCGTGGTTTCTTTACCAGAACCCATCTCAAACCCAACTATTAATGGAAGAATTTAAAAACGCAATGAGCAATAACTGGCTGCAGGGACCAGGATGTTAGAGCCCAGGAGTGATTCAAGGGAGAAACTGTTGAATTATTAACACTTGTGTGCAACCTTTCATTTAAAACCCCCTCAGCCCTATTAGAGAATAGATAGCGCTGATACGATGCTAACTTCCAAAAGAGTTCCAGGGAGCTTGGGGAACAGCAGACAAATCTGGCTTCGTATTGTGCAGCATCATCAAAAGAATAATATAGATTGGAATTATTTGGCACATGATTTTATATGAATATGGAGGAGTCAACATGTCTTTTGTAAAAGGAAGTTGCACTGGACGAATCTTCAAGGACTTGAAAGTCTCAGCAAACATCTGGATTAGGGTGTTCCAGTGTGTATGGTATCCTCAGATTTTCAAACAGCGTCTGACATGGTCCTTTGCTGCAGCTTCTTAAAGCAGCTGATCTTTCTGGGGATAAGAGGGAATGGTCTTTAGTAAACCAGTGACTGGTTAAAAGGTGAGAAAATGTGTAGCAGTAATCGTCGTTATATTGGAGGGTGGTTACCATTAGAGTGACACAGGAGTCTTATGACGCCTGTGCTGCTGTTTAACACTCTCACAGATGATCTGAGGAAGGCAATAGATAGAGAAATAACGAAGTTTGAGTGATCTAGAAATACTTCGGCATAGTTGACTCTAAAGCTGCAAAAGTACCCACCTTATGGTACAGTGTGATTGGAAAATAAACTAGCAGGTTAAACTCAGCGTCAGTAAATGCAGAGTAACGTGAGAAAACGGAATTATCTCTGTTTACAGCTATGGCTAAATGAGGTACTGCCTCCCCCAATAACAGATTATGGAACAGCTTGCCAATGAAGAATGTCTGGGCCTGAAGAAAAGATGCCTGAGTGGGACAGAAGATAAGCAATCACTCCACATTTTTCTTTCATTCCTTAACAAAAAGTAGGTACATCGAAGGGGAGGAGGAAGTTCAAAATAAAGAAAAGGAAATGCTTCTTTGCATGATGAATACATCGTGGCAGCTGTTGGAACAAGATGCTGGTGCTGAGCGTTTGCGTGAAAGCAGTTGGATATATTCTTGGAAGAAAGGTCTATAAAGTCTGTTTCATACCAATACAAAGACCTGGCATGTGGAAATCTTAAGCTACAGGTTGTTGCAGGCTCGGGGAATGTGTTGGGGAATATAGCTGCCCGGTTCTCTTCCTTAGGCATTGGCCACTGACCACTGTCCAAGACACGATACTGGCTAGATGAAGATGCTATCTTACTTGGTAAGGTTAATCTTTGGTGCCTTATTCTCTTTAATTGTACTTTGCCATTTCTGTACTTGTCTGTTCCAGCTACTCACTCCTCTCTCAGATGCTCCTCCTACAAAATAAATGAAGTTTGTTTTTTATGAAAACACACTTTTTTGTCTTTCTTTTTCATGTGTGGGGTTTTTTTTTTTTGTGTAGTACATTGAGTTGCCATGTGTGTAACTTAAGTTTATTGTGTTTGTCTACAGACTTCTTGGACAGAAAATGGAGCTGCTGCTTAAGCATTTCCATATGTGTTCAGCCATATTGTTCAGCTATATTCTTCACCTAGTGTAACTTGTAAAAATAAACATCTTTAAAGTGTTATTTTTATGTGTTGGTAAAGAGTTAATGGAACTAGAAAATGTTCCAGACCAGTGTTTGTCCCTACTGTGGATCGTAAGAAGGCTGTGTCATGTCCTGCTAGTTTTTAAGCAACCTACAGCTTCATCTCTATGAATTTGATGGCCAATTAGTTGATCCTGCCGAGAGACTTAGTTGAATACAATCCTCCTGACATTTGAACACAGCAGAATACTTGAACGTTAGCAAGTTTTCCATTTATAAGTGAGTTGTTTGTTAAAAGTGGAGAGAACAATCCAAACTCTGCCAAGTACATGCTAGGCGTACGCAACCCTGCTGGCCTCAGACATAACGTGTTGTCAATTTTGTTTTTATTTAGGGCAGATTTGCAAAGCTGGTGTGTTGATAGAGACATAAGGGAGTGTGTGATATGTCCCATCTGTGTAAACTCAATTTTCTATATGCTGTCTTGCACAGATGGTATGCTTTTGTATAGCTTTTTGTTTCCCTGAAGAAGCCAGGTTTGGGGAGATGTGCTATATTAATTTAGTCACTTGTAAACTCGAGATAGCTTGTTGGTGAGGGTGTAGGTGGCAGGAAAGAGCGGTCACCTCTGTATTCTGAATCAGCCCATGTCTCCCTGCCTTTTCCCATTCAGCAGATAAAACTCTGTCTCCACTCTTGATTCCATCTGTGGAGTTGAACCATTTATCACTGTAGGAGGAAGTTAATAGGAATCCTGATGTGGAGAATGTTATCTTCTTGCCTTCTGCGTGAAAAGATGCTTACACGGGAATGAAAATTGTGGCTGTTGCTCTAATGTTGTCTGCTTTGTAGTTCCCAGCTTTTCCATCACCAGTAGAAGTGAATGAAATAGGAACAGTGAGGTGAGGTTTGAAGAGCCCAGTATTGAGGCGAAGTCCGTAGCCTTTATATACAAGAAGAAATTAGTTCTAGACTCCTGCAGCATGTGGGAGGAAACTTGTGATGCTCTAGGAGCCTGTTGATCGTTCCTGGCTAAAATTG
This sequence comes from Fulmarus glacialis, assembly GCF_000690835.1. Taxonomy (NCBI): domain Eukaryota; kingdom Metazoa; phylum Chordata; class Aves; order Procellariiformes; family Procellariidae; genus Fulmarus; species Fulmarus glacialis. The sequence continues at coordinate 43,369 of NW_009197328.1, read as the reverse complement.
GCCAACTTCTCCTTTGAGAAGTACAGAAAGCAGAATGGAGGCAAGGCTTTCTAATGTTGAGCATCTAGGGGATGCTCTAGAAGTACATCATGGTCTGTGATGATGCGTGGTCACCCTTTGGTAGTGTGTCAAGATCACATGTGACTTTGTCTAAGTTGAATTCAAAGAGGTGAAACCAGAAGACAATCGTCAAAATGAGAACTTGGATGAGAATTCAAGTCTGGTTTGGAGCTTATTATTTTTGAGGGAAGTTGCACAGAATGCTTAATAGAATCAGATATGCTTAGGAGTTAAGGGAATCTGGGTGGCTTTGAAGAGTATCCTCAGAGGAAATATTATTAAAAGCACAGTTTATTGGTAATGGGATGAGAACATTGGCTGAAGAGGCAATGCGGTTTGCCAGGGCTGCAGGAGGTAAGCTCAGGGTCTGCAAAAGAGTTGCTGGTACAGATGCTGCTTTGGGAGGGAGTTGGATAACGTGTGTGATTTGCCATCGCCTGGCTGAGGTTGACTTACAGCTGAAAATTGAGAACCTGTTAGTCAATAACCAGCAAGAGCAGGGTGGCAGAAGGAGCAAGGATTTAGGTTCACTGCCCTGGTCTGTGTTCAGTCTTTATGAAAATGATTAGAGTGCAGCTATATTCTGTGATAGCTGCTGAGTTACCTTCCAGACATCGTTCCATGGTCAGTATCTAATCATGCATCTAGGCATTTTGGCATATGCTGTAGAATGTGGATGAAGGAAATCTCCTTTGCAGTAGTTAGTGTCTTGTGACAGCAATAGCTAGGAGATTCCATGGTTTTTCTTCTGTTTACCAATTGAATGTTTTGGGTTTTTTTTTTTCCCCTGTAGTTTCTCAGACTTCTCTTTGCTCAAAGGTATAAATCTTCTTTAGAAGTACTATCACAGAAATCCTTCTATCTTGTCTACAGTGTTTAACATATAAGTAGGTACCTACATCTCTTAGATATACCTCCAATAAAATAGCAGAAATTGAAAACTACTCTTGGAAAGCACCATGGAAGAAATTATTGCTTCTGATGAGCTTAGAAAGTTTTGACCTTTACCAAATATAGGGATTTTAAGACTGGAAATGATGATTAGAGCAATAGTTTCCGCTCTTGTATAACATGATCTACCGCTGTTTGCATTTTAACTTCTTTTAAAAGACTTCCTTTACTGTTTCAGGATTATTTTTGAAAGGCAGAATTCTTGCAGAATCTCAGTATCCCTTTGAAAGTGTCTCCCGAGACCTCTTTTTCCATTGGGGTGTCTAATAGGAATTTCTGATACTAATTTAGAATATTTATTAAACTACTTTCTTTTTTGTTTTCCTCCAGACTTCTTCGATTTGTCAAGAGCTGTTTGCTTTTTATTCCTGTCTTCCTGTATGCTGACAGTCATTCCTAGTTTGGTGTATTCTGCAATTTTTATAATAATCTCTTGGTTTTCAAATCAGGTTTTTTTGGCTCAAGTAGTAGCTGTGAGTGATAAGCAATTTCAGCAATTCCCACCCAGTTTCCTTGCCAGCTTATGGCATTGTTACTGCCTGCTTCTTTTTCTTCCTCGTTCCAGTGCTTGTTCATAGCCTTATTTGCAGGTTTCCAGAATTGTAATTGGAAGGCAAGCTCCTTAGGCTTGGAGCATGCTACATTTAGGACTCTTAAAGAAATTTAAGTTTGACCTTCTAGCCCTTCTTTACTGAGCATTTGCAAATGAGGGTTTTTCTGTGGCTTTCAACTTGGCCTGATTTGGGGAGATTTTAATGAGAATGGCAAAAACACATCCGGGTATGGAAAACATACGTGTTTCAGAAATGGAGGAAATGCTTCTGAAGCAATTTTCTCAAGTTATTCAGTCTGCAATTTCCATCAAGGAAATATCCGCCTAGATAAAGTTTTGTAAAATTACAAGCAATTTCAAATCAGAAGTACGTTACAGTCCTATTGTTGGGGTTCTGTAAGTCCAGTTTATAATGATTTATGACTTTTCTAGAATTGAAAATACCTTGAAATCAACCAGTTGTGTGCAGAGACTACATTCACATTTTTCATTATTAGCCTTCTGCTGTTTTTTTTGTGGTTTTGGGGGGTTTTGTTTTTTTGAAAGTCTCTTTTGGGTCCTACTTTAAATGACACCCCTCTCCTGAGTGTTCCAGTCCAGGAGAACCGCAGTGCTTGCAGCCTACTCCAGTGAGTTCAGTGGTGCTCTGAAACCTGCTTCTCTTTCCATTGTCCAGAGTGAGACCAGACGCTATATTTTTGGCTGAAGTGAGGTGAGAAGACTCCCGACCTCTGTATCTCTGAGAGGGACTGAATGTAGACATCTGCTGTAGCTCTGTACCCTGCAGAGCTAGTAACCCCAGGATTCGTATAGTCAGCAGAGAGAAGTTTCCAGGGCATAAGTCAGATTATCCTAAAATGAATGATCTCCTAGAAGTGCCTCTTTCTTTTGACAGCAGGACTAGCTGTAGGAGACATGGGAGACAGAGATGTCTTAAGAGTGGTGAGACAGAACTTGCAACCAGTATCTCATAGAAATGTGAGAGAATTAGAGGAGAAAACAGGGTAACATACCCTGCCAAAATAGGAGTCTGGCTAAAACTAAGTAGATCTATTCACATGTTGCTGTTGAGTAATCAATGTGAAATTGCTTTCAGGAGCAAAATTCTTGAGAGCACTTTACCCTATTCTTGTTTGGTTTTGTATTGGTTTCCTTTTCCTATGTCATTGTTACAGCTCTTGTCAATAAGCTGTTGAGGTTTAACTGTGGACAAGCCAAACTCTGTCTGCCGTATGTATAAAGATGTTTGCCAGAAACCGCCCAGGCAGAATGGTGTGCAAAGCAAAATATGCTCATTTTTCTTCTGCCGTCTCCCATCTGTGCTCACACCAAAACCCATAGGGATACAGTTGTATAATCCTGTATAGCAAGAGCTGGACAGGATCCCTGGTGACTTTGCTGCCCGGAGGAAGGGGTGGAAGACTGTGGAGTACAACAGGAGGCTGAAAATGTGGCGATTACAATCTGCTTCAGCTGACTAAGCATGCATTATCTTTTAGCCAAAATTTTGCTGAAACTGCGCAGTAAATACATATACTGGATCTATTTAAATGAGCCCAGTGTGTTTTTTGAGCTGAAGGAGACATCCTTCCCTGGTCACCAGTGAATGTGTCAGTGTGACTTTCAAGAACTGAACATAGCTGTCTTGTGAAAATGATGGCTGAAGTTCTCTGTGTTAGTGAAGCTGAGATCTGAAAAGTGTTTTCTTGAGGGTTGTGGACCCATCCTTGCCAAAGGTAACAGAATAAGGAGGTGTACACGGGTGCTCATAAAGCTTAATTTATAATTACTGATCCTCTTATTGACAGGTATGCAAGTGCCATTGAACCATTTGTAGAAGGAAAATACATGTCATTCTTGTGGAAGATGGGTATCTTCTATTTTCTATTAGCCCATCCTGATTCTTCGTATTACCAGGAAATGTTTGTGTTGTTCATAAGCATTCATAAAATGCAGTCCTAGATTATGGAGAATTCATAAATATTTAAAAATATAAAGGAATTTGAAGAATAAAAAAATGGGAGTAGTATAGAGTTCCTCTTTCCTTGGTCTCTAAATAAGAAAATTGTTGCATGTTTTCCTAAGTCTTTCCCACTCCATTCTGCCTTCTGGAGATGCATCCAGCTATACCAGTGCAGCCACGCTAAATCTCCTAAATCATTCCATTACTTAATTTAACGATTATGATATGGCATAAATGTAGGACAGAAATAAGGTGCCTTTTTCAAATATCCACTTCTGTTGAACAGAGAGAAAGGAAAACATGATGCTTTAGTGAACTTTTACTTTTTAATGCAAAATACAATCCAGATTTGAGCCTGACCTAATAGTGCCCTTAAGCTTGTGCTTAATTTCCAGTATTTCTTAACTTCAAACTTCAAAAGTAAATTTTACAGATAGATATGATGTGCTCTGCTGGGAGTTTAAGGAGGATATTAGGAACAATGGGGCATGGAAATTGTTTAAAGTGTTTGTTTGACTTTCCTTTTTTGCTCAGTGACAGTTGCACAGGCAATACTTGAAAGCTACTGTGTTTGTTTAATACAGTCCAGTTTTCCCAGTCTGCTAAAATGGAGACCAGAATCCTCCTTTCTTAACTCCATGTTGCTGAAGATTAAGTACATTCTTGGAATAAGGGCTGTCTGTAGTTTCTTATTCACACAGGCTTGGAAATGTTTATGCCTTGCTACTCAGTATGGCTGGGTGCAGCACGCGGATGTTAACGCAGCTTTGCCGCTGTTAGCTGCAGGGTGCATCGGAAGCTAACCTGCTTATCGCATGGTCCACCCCACTGCCAAATTCCCTGGAGAGCCCTTGACCAAATAGCTGTGGGAGGTTAAAAGGATATCGTTCCCCGAAGTCCCTTCCAGGCACATGCTCTCATTGTTCTTATAATTGGAGAGGATTTAAATGACAATCCATGCTGGTGGCATACTCACAGCTCTCCTATTCATTTGATATTTATTACCTCCTTTAGAAAGAGCAGCATTAAATTTAGAGGAATGTACGCCATGATGTTTCTCCATACTTGAGGCTGAGGACTCCTTTTCCATCGTTTTGGGCAATAGGTTAAAAATGATGATAAAAAGCTATACAGGGGCTCAGTAGATTTATTTAACTGAAGCCGCCTTCTCTTATCTGTCTTTGAGCAGATGACCTGGAGAAGTTTGTTGGTGGATGTTACAATAAATGCCTGATGACTCTACTATCTTAATTGATAGCAGAATTTATCCCATTGTCTCACTAACTACTGCTGAAATTAATCTAAAGGAGAGTGAGGTCTGAAATCTCTTACAGCCTCCACCAGAACTCAGCATTCATCTCTCCGAGTTCTTTGGAGGTACCAATAAATGTAGTGAGCCACGTGCCCGGGTTACTGGAAATGCATGTGCTTACCAGTGCTTTTGAGGATGATACATGTTCAAATTCTGCTTAACCACAGAAGTGGATTAATTTGGTATGTTTGTGTCCAGTTACATTTCTGGAAGCATGAGAACAAAAGAAATTGCTATAGTTTTTCAGCTGATGTAATGGCCAAAAGAAAATAAAGGAAACTTCCCCAAAGTCTTATATTCATAAAATCTAATCTTTCAGCATTCCTGAAAGATCTATTGATCAAAACTTTGTTCCTCTGAAAAATGGATCAAATATAGAAGCCTGTCCGTTCTCAACGTTTAACTTTGTATTTTTTTTTCTTTACTCTCAACTGCTTTTCATCTATTGTGACAAATCAGTGGGATGGTTTTGACTTTTGATACTGAGGATCCATCTGCTGCACGCTTTATATAGTTGATTATTAGTGAAATAAAGAACAGGAGTTAGGGAGAGATTGTGAACAATCTCTTCTAATATCAGAGTTGTGGAGCTTCAAAATAACAGTGGAAAGGTTTAGATCAAACATAAGGAGATACTTTTTCATGCAACATAGATGAGTTACGGAAAGCTTTGATGCAGGGTGGTACGAGTGCTAAAGCTCCTGTGAATTCAAGAAGCAACTGAACAAATTAGTGGAAAAAAATTCCATCAGGGACTTTTACAAGCAGAACCTCCATCTCTGCCTCGGATCCCCTGTGCAGCAGATTTCTAGAAGCTGGAAGAGTGTCAGGCAAGTATCACTTCACACCTGCTCCATTTTAATAATATTCCCTCGGCATCTGCTGTTGTTCACCTTTGGAGGCAGGACATTGGCTAGATGATCCTTCGGTCCGATGATGCTCCAGTGTTTGGAAGGCAGCAAATGCACTTCTGTCCCACGAATTGTCTTCAAGGTCCATCTATGCAGCAACCCAGCCAGGAGCTAGCAGAAAGGATAGGTAACTTTTGGGAGCATTAAAAAAAATAATAAGATGACAAAAAAAAAAAGACATGACAAAACAAAGATCAAAAAGAGCCTTAAGCATTATGTCTAGGCAAGAAGATGGTCCTACTAACCAAAGTGTTAAATATTCAGTAAAATATTGTTGCAGGCTTATGTGAACCATTGATCTAAAGAAGAGGGCCTCATTATATACAGTACCAGTGTAAAGCTATCCTAGAATGCTTACAGCAACTTGAGTAATGAGATGAGCTTTGTATCTTTGAGTCCTGTTTTAACATGATAGCTATGCATCAGTCCTCCGGCCTGATGGCCAACTTAATCGGTTCTATCATGTTCTGTGGTGCTTCACTGAGGTGCCAATAAATTCAACATCTAAAGGTGCTCCATGAGGGGACAATCCGTTCTTACAAGAGAGGAAGGATAGTTTAATCGGATAGTGTGTGTTTACAGCGGGCTAGTCCCTTGATTAAGCAGTTTATCGGTTTGCTAAGCTTCTGTTTATTTGGATGTTGTGGCCAACCCCTCTTAGTCAAACGGTGAAAGGGAAGCTCTGGCTTTTGGTTTTTCCCACAGCTGCATCTGAAACAGCTGCCCTGATTTGGAAGTGCAAATGGTAGGTACACAGAGACCTGATTGGATGCTGATAGGTGCCGAAATCGTTTCTGTGCTTGTTACAGTCGTGGGAACCCTCCACACGGAAAAGCTGCTGGCACTTCTGCTGCGCTTCAGTGAACTAGAAAGGACGAGGCAAATACAGAAAAGCAATTTGGCCAACCAGCCATTTTCAGTGTTTCCATTGCTGCCATCTGTCCTTGGAAAAGAGTCGCTTCTCCCCCATGTGTGTCTTCAAATGTTCTGTTCCTCTGGCTTTTTTTCTTTTAATCAAGTTCAGACCTCTTGTTTTCCCCAAAAGCTTTATTCTGTGTCTCAGTTTTCTGCTCCTCAGTATCCCTGGTGAATTCTGCCTTACAAAATCTGTGGACATAAATTGACCCATCGTTAATACAAAAATAAAGTAACAATGAAGAGACACTCCCAGATCCCTTTCAGTCTTTGGTGTGGTCTGTCTTAAGACCATACCCATGCTAGTGAGCGACTTGGGGCTTGTATGGGGCAGTACTTAATGGTAACACCACAGATCCAGTGGTGAGGTCATGGTCTTCTCTTCACAGAAATCGGATCTGGAAATTGTCTTGCTAACACGTTTAATCCATTTCCTTGCCATTGTCTGATTCTTTCCTGCAGTACATTTGTTGGTGGTATGCCCAGTCTCTCATAAAATACCCACGCGAAAGCGCTTCCACGTGTCCCTGAGGAATAATTCCTTATATTGATTCTCACTCTTCAAGATTTTTTTTTTTCCCCTCAGATACTCAGCCTACCTTTTGCTCTTGCTTAATTTCATTGCTGCCATGCCTGCCTGTTGGTGTAGTCCTTGGTATTGTGTGTAGATTCTTTTACTCCCGAGGCTTGCACCTTTCAGATCGGGTCTCCCACTGCCTTGATTGTGCTCGAATATTCCCTCCACCTTGTCTCCTAATCCTGTGTTCAAGGGTTTCCCGATCCCAATAGTGTTGGTTCAACTACGTTGTGCTGCAACCAGTATTTTCCTGGTAAGATGCCATGATTTCAGAAGATGCATTATCACGTAGGACAGTTAACTCCAACAGACAGTAGAGATCTGCTTCTTGAACACTTCTGCATGTGCAGACCAGGGCACACATTTCCCAGAAGCCTGTGTCGGCATTGTCGTCCTGTGTTCTGTGAAAACCCCTGGATGCCTGTACACACTGGGGTGTTCTTGCTTATCCATTTATTTAAGAATGTTTTTCTGCAGTACATTTAGTTTACTTTTTTCTCAGACTTCCTTTATTTTTCATTCATAAGCTTGAGGTTATGCAGGGTTTCTATGGACTTCTGCCAAAACATTTGAATAAGGATGATCTGCACAATTTTTTAATATATTTACCAGTTGTTCAGAGTTGTGTAAGAAAGGTGGAGCCAAACAACAGCATCTTTCCAAAGGAATCTAAGTAAATATTAACTGCAAGATTTTGTATGATGATGTTGTGCATTTTACCTGAATTTTGCAGTTTTATTAAAAATAAAAGTTAGTCCTTTCAGTTAGTCCGGTAAGGTTTATTTTTCATGAACCTGTCTGTGGTTCACTTATCACTTTTAAAAAAAAAATCCTAAATTTATTGAAGCCAATCACAAACCATAAAGAATTAAGCTGCTGATACTATTTCTGTTTTTCTCAGCATCCAATTTCTAATGTAAATCTCTTGTTAATACCAGGAATATTTTCCTTTGTGAAAATAAGTGTCATGTCACAAACTCAGTATTAAAGTGTTTCAGGATTTAAAAAAAGTATTAGTTTTGAAACTCATCTCTGTCATCTAGAAGTAGATTACTGGGAAAAAATGGAGGAGGTGAATGTGTAACTCATTTATCTGTATGTCTTCATTAGAGTGTTTGCTGTCCACAGGTGTGGACAGAAACAACTAGCAAATGCTTACTATGACAAAATATCCCACTTTTGTTTTTAGCATATGTGTTAAAATAATATTGCTTTCAGCAAGAGGAATGGTGTTGTCTGAGCCTTGAGACATGGTCCATATTTAGCTGCCTATATAATATTTCTTCCCTTTGCTGACAAGGTTAAATAGTGAAATAATTTTTCCTTTTCAGTTTATTTTATTTTTACTGTATATTTTATTTCTGCTTTATAAGATAATGTTTCTTAAGAAGTGATAATGGTTGGCTGAGATTATCTGCATAAGCTGTGTGGCAGATATGAACTGAAATGAAATTTGCTACTCTAGGAAGCTAAAATTTTGCTCCTGTAAAAAGTCATGAAAGAACCATAAGGAGGCAAGATGATTCAGTCCATGTCTTCACTGGAAAAGAGTGTGTGATGGGGGATGCTCATCGCCTGAGAACTCTTGTTCCGCAGTTGTCCTCTGCAAGGGAGGGAAGGCACAGGTGATATGCCTTCCTACATCTGATTGCGAGTGAGTAACGTTAACCCCCTTCTCTGGGAATCACCTTTCCTGGGTTGGTATAGAGGAAAGATGCCTACAGCTTGTCCTCAGTGGATTTGTACTCATATGAGAGCTAATGTGTGTTTGCTCAGTGAAAATATGTATTTTTTGGAAAGGAATACAAAGCCTGTGTCATGTAAGGGACTTTGAAGTTCCCAATTTGAAAAGAGTGATGCAACAATCCTTAATATGTCTGTGCCAGACTTTCAAAAGCTCCCAGCAGCCAGCAAGTACCATTGTTCTCAACGGGAGGTGCTGGCACCGAATGCTTTGGAAGATCTGGCTCTAGCAGTGTTCCTCGGTACCCCGCACCCTCAACGCACCAGGCGAGGGAAGGTGAATAACACTGTTCCCTTTCTGTGTGTGGGAAATGAGACTTGAGGTTCTTTCCTCAAGTTAATGAACTGATCCAACTACAGGTTTCAATGGCACAATCATTAAAATATTACTTAAAAACAATGCACTAATGAACCATGATGACTGTGATTCTGATTACAGTCCGCTTAACTATACTACTGATTACCATAAGAACATAACTTGTGTCATTTGCTTTGAGTGGCAGCCAAGTCTGTAAATACAGCAGTTTTAAGTAAACTAAACTATTACTTTTCTGAAGTGATACCTTGTTTGCAGGAGGTGTAGCTGTACAAGGACTACATTACCTGTCCCTTGCTCGCAAGCGCTGGCATTGTCTGTGGGAGTCTCAAATACTGATAGCATGCAACCTTCAGGAAAAGGGAACTTTTCTCTCGTTCGAGGCCATGTGAGACTCCCACTAGTCTACACGCGGTAGGGATTAAATTTTGTGAAGGGCAAGTCAGGAGGGTTCCTAACTTTGCTTCTGCTTGGCCCTAAGTGCAGGGCAGGAATTAATAGGATGGAAGCTCTCCAGTCAAGACACTCCTGAAAATGATGGTTCTTTTCTGACTGTGATTTGGCTCAAGTAGCTGTCGCATCACCACCACTATGGATGACATGCAAAACAGAAAAAGGTTTTTACCTTTCACATACCCTCTCTTTCTTAAAACAGTCATACCAGTTACTGTTAATTCCTACTGGAAGAAGTTGTGTTGGAACCTGGTAAATACCATCAATAAATTTTTAAAACCCTTTACTTGATGCAAGATAATGCTATTTACTGCCTAACCAGGACAATTTCCAGTCCTACACATGTAGGACACATTTCACTTATTATATACTTGTTCTGTCAAACAAGTGAAAGTTGAGATGTGTACAGCAGCATGATTCTGAGCTGGAGCTTGAGTAAATATTCCCAGATTCACATGAAAATTGTAAGAGTTGGTAAGAATGAACAGTATGATTTAGAGTTAACTTCAGATGAAGTTGTGTTGATCAGATTTCAATAACATTGTAAATAACATCTGTTATGCTGCTGAGCATGGTTTTGTAAATATTTTTCTAGGGGTATCAGTTTTTACGCACTGGGCAGTGATAATCTAATATTGGTATTTTTTGGAAAGGCATTATATGCAAGATTCTTCCCAATTCTGGAAGTAGTTTTTAATAATGATACTGGGGCAAAGTTCTTAAAGGGAAAAAAAAAAAAAGTCAGTCGTATGCAGTATTCCTAGAGGCTGGAAAAATGAGTTGGTACAGTTTTTAGTAACAGTCTATGAGCGAGATCCAGAAAAGTCCATTCTTGGCTGAGACATTCATGTTACCAAAAGGGCTTTCAAAGAATGCTCTGGGAAGTCATTTCAGGATACATAAAAGTTGTAGCCTGGAAGGGGTCTACATGCATGTGGTTTTAGCAGGGGCAAAAATCCTGGTTTCTCTGAGCTCATGCGGAAGAGAACATAATGTTCTCTTTAGAAGAAGGCCACTTAAAGAACAGCTGCTCCACAGCACTGCAATGTTTGGTGAGCATGCTGTGCATCTGGAAATAGATTTTTTTTGTTGGTTTTTTTTTTCCCCCTTCCTTGAAATTAGCTGTGGTCTAAACTTATTCACATCAGTGTTTGTACGGTATACATAGGCAGCACAAAAACTCCACTGTACCTAAAGACCAGCTTAACACATTTTCTTTTTGCAGCCTCCTTTTCTTTGGAATAAGTGTGTTTTGCCCAAAAACTCCTCCTTCTCTCAAACAGGGTATGGATTACTGATGAGCAGGCACCGTCACTTGTCAGCCCTGGTATGAGAAACATGCCGGGGGTGAGATCTTGTCCTGGCAGAAGGCGGATGACAAAACTCCTTCTTCTACCCTCTTCCAAGTGTGTGTCAGTAGCTGCTGTTACTAACAAGCATTCTGCTCCCTTGAAGTTTTTCTTCCTCCATTCAGATCAAGTTGAATGTGAACTTGGGAAGAAAATGTGTGAGCATGTGCACACCCACGTTATGTACTTGGGGAGGAGGGAGGCAATCTGGAAGCTCAAACTGTATCAGGATGATTCCTTGGAAATTCTTCTGTAATATACTTTTAAAAAAGTCTTTTAAGCTTTCAAATACAGAATCTGTCTTTAATTTATGAAAACAAGGCTGGCCATTTAGTTTAATTCAGGGTTTTTTTTAGGTTGGCACTATATCTTTTCAGTTGATAATTGACTATTTCCTCTTCTTAATTACTGTAACAATCCTTTCTATATTCAGATTACCTTAATACCTTCACTTAATGCTTTAATTTCTTCACTTAGTTTGTGCATCTCTTATGCTAAGGACCCTGTGTGATTTGCTGAGGAGGAGGAGTGCAAGACAACATCCTATTGACCAGTGGTTTGGTAACCTTCCTTTTTCTTGAAATGGAGATCAAACGCTGTACAGAGATGCATTTATTTACCTTTGGGTGTTCGTATAAGCATGAGTGGGATTGGATTATCATTTATAAATAAACAGGTCTGTAACAACCCAAGTGAATGAAAGATGCACGAACATATTGTTGATACGACATGCCTATTTTGCAGGGGTTGTTTTCCCCCCACCCCAATTATTGTTATAAACACACTAGTAATCTGTTATTCTTGGCCAAAAGAACAACTGTTGTATTACTGTGACTTTTTAATTCATTTATAAAGATGAAAAACGATAGCTGATATTGTGCTGGTTTCCAGACTGATCAAGGCAATAACGTAACACCATCTTGTTGCTGCAGAAACATTTGAATTTGGAATTGGAAAGATATCTACTAAATGTTTCTTTAAGTTTTTAGGATTTTTTAAATTTGAAATTACTTAGGAGTAGGTATAATGCTGGCCTGGTGCAATCGGGAACTGTGACAATTCATTCCGTCTTCTAGGTAGTCGTCAAAAGCAGCCTCCTAAGACTGTTCAAACATTTTGTCAGAGAACCACCGATTTTGTTATATGCCAGAAAAAGAGAACAAACACATACTACTTAATTGTTAACAAAGCAGATAAATTTCATGTTTTACATTTGTTGTATGTGGTCCTTCTTACCAAAGGATTAATAAAAGGATCAGTCACCACATAATTCCATTCTTTGCCTGTTGCTCAAGCTTTTATCCTTGTTTTTCAGTAACCTGGCTGGTTTTATTTCCCTGTCATTATCACAGGGGTAGACACCAGTAGAAGCCTCTTCCTGTGACTGACACCATTATCAATATGGAAGCAGAGTAGCTCTGTGCCAGGCTTCCTGAGGCGTGATCTCATGGTTTATTGGGACCTGCGCTTGTACAGGGCACAGCTTCCCAAAACTTTGCTTAAAACCTCATTGCATTAAATGGAATCCAGGCTGGTTGGATGCTTTGTGCTTCTTTAAAATGTGCCTGCTGGCTAAGCTTTTTCTTTTGTTCTGGAGATTGCTGATACACCATCTGTCCTTACAGGGCAGATGCATTTTTACTTTCATTAATGATTATTTGAATTGTTAATTCCAGTTGGCAAAAAGGAGGGAGAACGAATATAACAGCGATTCTTTACTTAGGTGATCTCTTGGAAGCATGTTTGCTGCTGGCTTGCAATTTCTGTTTTTCCTGATATTTTTTTTCTTTAGTTTTATTTCTAATTACTTTCTTTCCATTCCTAGCCATTTATTAACATGGCCTTGAGTAGGTTCATGGTCATGCTTTATTTATCGAAGTACTCTGCTTCTATGTTGTTGGAGAAATTAGACAAGAATTACACAGAATGGCTCTTCAGTGCAAACTGGATCTTGAAAAATCTTGTAGTTACTTTACATACTGACTTTTTTTGATTAGTTTTGCCCAGATACCTCTGTGATCCCAGCTGTGTGGAGCTGTTTTGCACCTTCACTGGCATAACTGAATTTAATCATGTGCAGCTTGCTAAATGCTATCATATGATAAAATACCATGGTAAAATTTGTCATGAACCATGAGAAGCTTTTAGCAGGCAGGATAATTGCACTAACATTTGCTCTGAAGTACACTAGAAATGAATTTAACACACCATTGCTATTGAAGCACCTAGCATGATAAAAATACTCTAAACTGCCAACTAAGTCTTCTGAATTGCTTTTGAAAACTGTCTTAACCCTTGTACTTTCTTCCCTAGCACTGTGCTAAAAAAAAATTATGTAATGCCACAGATAAAAATTAAGATAAACTGCTAGAAAGTGTATGTCTCTTCATGTAGTACATAATAATTGACCATGTACTTCATTGTTATTACAGTACATAGAATTACTACACTTTGTGTGTCACATCATTTATTAAATGCAGATGTAATTGTTTCTGGGTTAGAAAAAAAAAGTGGTCATGTGAAATTTCAGTGATGTACAAGTATGCTAGAACTAGAAATCAGTTGTAGGGAGGAAGGTGATAAACTAAGTTTGGGAGGAATTATTGTGAGTGTGCCAGTATGCTAAGTATAGAATTTAAATAATCTTTTAAGAGATTGGAGAAATGGCCTAAAAAAGAGTAGTAGTTCAGTTATGGTAAGAAGAAAGGTCTGCGTTTAAGCAAGAATTACCATGTTTTCAGGCTGGGAGATGAATGACAAGCCAGCAATTGTATAGACTTCATTGACTTTCATCTACTCAGTGATCTACTATAGCCCTCGATGTCCTACTGCTGGAGGGGGCAACTGCATGCAGATGTCTTTAAAACCCATGAAATAAGCCTGCTACGCTAATGAGTCATGGTAATACCTCTGTGTGGAGTACTGTGCCCAGATGGGGATGTTGCATTTCAGGCAAACTGTGGGCTGCTAATTAGAGAGCAAGAGCTGAACAATTTGGAGGTCCAGAAGATGAGATTTGAGACAAGAGGAGGAAGAGGAATGATTCAGTCTGTACAAGGGAGGGTGTAATAACACTTGTTAGCTACACAAAAACTAAAAGAAAAGTAAGCTGTTGTTCCTGTACACTTTGAACAGAAATAATGAAAGACTGGAATTGAGTCCCATAGTGAGTTGTTGAGTATCAGTGTTGGAGAGGTTTTAAGACTGGATTTAGGTAAGTATCTGTTGAAAATGGAGGAGCTACAGTTGATTCTGCCTTAAGGCATAAGAGAAAGACTAGACGAGCTCTTAAGGGCCCTTACATCTCTGCTCTTCTCTAATTCCCTAATATAGCTAAATCTTTTCATACCGTTCGTTATTGTCATCACAAGTGCAACTGACAGAGAACGTACCACCATAGCAGTGTTGCCAGGCAAATTAAGTGACATTTTGTATACTCAGTGCAAGCTTATTGCCAAGAATTTTCCAACCTTTTCCAGCATGAAAAAAAAAAAGAAGAAGCTAGAGCAAGCAATTATATCTGTATTCCATTTTAAATTTGGTCAAACATTTTGGTGTGTAAAGGATGTGGAAAGAAGGGTATTGTCCACCCAACCATCTGGAGGAGAATATAAAAAGTCCCTGGAGATGTTGCATTGTGCAATAGCTAAAGCTCTTGACTTACCTTCAAGAGCTTTAGACAGAAAACATGTGGAGGGTGAAAGGCAAAATGTAAACAATAAGCATGAAAGAAATAATAAAGCTGGCCTGGGTGCAGCATCATGTTCTGACTGTGAGATCCACACAGTGAGGATTGCATTATTCAAACAGGAAACTGGAAGAATGTTTCTCCAGTGCCTATCTTTCCAAATCCTGGAAGCTGAGCATAATCAGCTAATTGTTAGGCTGGGCTATTAACGAGGAGACAGTTGTCTTCTAGCTGCAGTGTTGCCATTCCTAGGACTGTCAGTAAGAACCACAAATGATATGCAGTTTGTATTCCCTCAACAGTCCTACTTCATGAGCAACCAGTTTGAGCTCCTGCCCACTCTCCTGTCCGATAGGACCACATCTGAATCTTTTATTTGGCCTCTCTTGAAGCCTGAAAGAGGCAACCAATACTTCAGCCCCAAGACAGGGATTCTTTATCCAGCATTTGGGCTGATGGATCTTTTCATCAAAGCCAGATGTGTCATTAGGAAGTCAACAAAGACAGCAGTAATAGACGCCCAAATGATGAAATTGTACCTGTCATGTGAGCTATGCAGAGAAATAAGAGCTTCTGACTGATTTTTTCCAAAGGTCTCTTAATTATAATAGCTTTCTGTTGAACAGAAACTCAGAAGGGTGAAAATAGAATTGTTGGTCTTTGACTGTTTTGCCCCAAAGCAGCTTTTGACAGCGGCATTCTTCTTCAGGTAAAAAGTCTGTTCATTGTTGCTCTGTCCAAGTCTTGTGCAATGGTGATGAGGGATGCACCATCAGCTCAGTAGTGCAGTCGTTCTAAAATATATGTTGTTATCAACACTGCTACACATTGATGCCTTTGTGGAGTATTCAGCATGAAACTTGTGTTCCTACTCCCACTCTGTCAGCCTTTCCCCTCCTCTGCCCCCTTTCTTGAATTCGGGGTGATGCTGCAGTAGGAGTACTTACAGAGAGGGCTGAATGCCCTTTGCTTCCTCTTGCAGACAGAGTTGGATGAGAGCTGGTGTGCGGGAGGTATCTGGTATCCACTATCCTTGCCGAAGACAGCGGGTGAAAGAGGGGTCTGCACTGAGGATCTTCCGACCCAGGAGGAGTGGGGAGGAGTAGCGAGGTTGTAGCACTATCCTGCAGTGTACCCTCTGCTGTGGGATAGAGTCCTCGGAGAGGGACCTCTTTCTCCTACCCAGTGAGATTTTGCTGTGGAATGACGTGTTAATGGCTAATGCTTGTTTCCATCTTCTAAAACTTAGTGCCTTGCCCAGCAGGATTTTGTGGTATCGTAACAGGACATGGTGTTTTAAATGGACTTGCCCGTAACTGCTGTGTTCCTGGTGGGGAGCTGAGTGCTCTGGGCATTCCTCCTCCTGGATTAGCGAGCGATGGTCCAGGGTCCTTCGGTGAGTTGAACACCTCTTCACACACAGAGCCAGCCGCTCAAGCTGTGACCGTACTGATCCTTTCCGGGTTCGAGGCTGGGGACTCCCCCTCTTGGAAGGGTGTTCTGTAGCCAGTGCTCTGCCTGCCTCCCATCAGACTGGATCCTGTTCAGCTGTTGTGCTTTCTCTATTGAAAAATGTACAGAATTGTGGCTAATTCGAATATCTAAAGTTTCTGATGTGGTGATGAGAGTGTGGTGGAAAATGTGATTATTTTACTCTGATTAAAACTGCTTCTGACTTGAAAATTTGAGCCATTTATGTTGAAATCTTTGAAGGAGACTGCTTGCTTTTGAAGACCGTAAAGTCAATGATAATTCCTGGCAGTAGTTGCATCTTTCTCATGATCTTGGACATGATCTCACTGGCTCTTCAAGGGGGCTGTAACCCTTTTGTCTATCAGAGCAATGCAGCACGTGTACTCCCACTCATGTGACAGGACCATGCAGCTGTGGATCTCCCCACTTTTTGCTCGTACTTTTCTTTATAGCGGGCAGTGGGTCGTTTAATCATTATTTATGCATTTGGCAAGGGGGATTTTCTTGTATGCAGACTTTAGAGCATCTGTATGAAAAGACATTAAAAAGTCATTATAAATATTTTTTAAAAATCAAAATCAATTTAGAAGAGTCAGAAAAATTTGTTTCAAACCCTGTAACAGCAGATTACAATCTGTTAATAACTTTAAAGACATGATAAAAAACCCAATGCATTAGATGGCAAACACTGTCTCTTTTTCTGTCCGTTCACTTATAATTTGACACTGGGAAATGTCTATTTGCAAAAACGCTAAATTAGTTGTAATCCACTTTGCTTTTGAAGAGGATGCGAATATAAAAGAATAATGTTCTTTCTTCCTGATGACTTACACTTACTTGTTTTACTAACATACATCCTGTCTTAGAAGTGGTTTCTCCTTTCTTCTTCTTGGGAAAAATTCTATCACTGAAGTATTTAAATTCAATGCTGCAGTGATTGCTCTTGTCATTATTTTATACCCTGGGGTTTTTACAGAGTCCTTTAATGCCATGCTGGTGATGGCTTTGTTTATCCTTTTGTCTGAGCCTTCGGAATGACGACCATGTACCCTCAGTGCCTTCAGGTCTCAGTGGGACCTGACATTTGGATAATTGGGGCAAAACTCCTTAGCAGAGATTTCAGGGTTAACCATTTGACTTGGACGCAGGAATGAGCATCTGGAGACACAGGGAGATGATTTCCTAGAAGAGGACTCCTAGAGGAGACTTCCTGGTGAAGAATACAGCTCCCGGTGCTTCACCTTTGGTGAACACTTAAAACACCCAGGGTAAGCCTAAAACCTACAGGGCTTACAAACAGGAGTGCTTAATGGGTAACTAAAGTCATAATTGCAAAATAAGCTTATAATGCTAAATAATAATAATGTGTAGTTCCTGAGGCTCAGCAAGCAAATAAATCAAAGCTGCAAATGATCTTTATAGCTCCCCTCTTACCAAAATTAATTTTCTTTGCCCACTCTCCAGTCCTGTCAAGTTTATCTCTTGCACGCCAGAGAAGTCAGAGGCTTTGCGGTTACTTCAGGCAAAGGCTGTGTCTGTGTGCATGGGTGGGCGTGCTCAATATTAATGGCCTTTGTGAATGTCCTGCCAGGATGCTTTATAATGAGAGTCCAGTTGTGTTAGCTGTAGCCGTGTGCTGAGCTGCAGGGAGAGGGGCAGGCAGTCCATCAGGACTGCAACTCTAAGGGTAAGCTGAACTTCATTTTTGGAGTTCAGTCTGCTGCCACTGTAAGTCTCCAAGTGCTTGTGCTAATGTGTTGCAGTGGTGTGTCCCACTGAATACATGAGATAGTGCAGTCTGAGATATCTTTGGACATCCTCTATCTATAATCTGTATTTTGTGATAAGCAGGGAAGTTCTGTAAAAGAAGAAATCGCATCCTTTGAACCCAGGTACAGATAGCTGCATGCTGGTATCGCAGTGAGAGGTGTATTTTTGTAATGTGCTGAATGTTTATTTTCTGCCGGTCAAAAAAAAAGATTGAGTTGCATTTTAGGTAGCCAGTGTGCCCAGAATGGCTTTAACACCTAACCGAACAATCACAACTGAGAAGAGGCCATACAAAGAGATGTGGTCTGATAACATTGCCTATTGCTATGAAAAGAGAGGTTTCTCTGAGTCCACTTGTGACAGACTTGTTAGTAGAGAATCACACTGAGCCAGGGTGAGTGAGTAACCTACTGTTGGGAGGTTTATAATTACTTTTGAGTTGACCAGTGGAGATTCAGTCTGCCACGAGGGTTGTCAGTGCAACCTTCACCAACACCTCCTCTCTATCTTTAAACCCGCGATTTTCCTCTTTGTCTTGCCGGGCTTGAGTTTCGCCACCTTCCCTTAACTGCGGCTCAGCTAACATGCCTGCAAGTCTGTTGGCCGTTTCGTTATCGGAGCTGGACAAAATGGAGATGAGCTGCCAGGTGTTATCCGTCTGTTGATGATTACTGCATCCTGCTCATCCAATAATGCTGTGGTAAATATGGGGAGTCATAAATGAAGTTCATAAAATAATAACATGATCTATGCAGGAAGGGACCTCTGGAGATTACCCTTGCCTTGTCTTCTCAAGGCTGGACAACTTCAGTTACACCAGGTTCCTCAGGGCCTTGTTCCGCCTTGGATCTGTAAGGATGGAGAAACCACAATCTCTCCAGGCACCTGTTCCAATATTTGGCTACTCCTGTGAATTTTATTTCCCCTAATATTTAATCAGAATTTCCCTGGTTGAAACTTGAGTCTGTTGCTCTTCATCTTTGTACAAGCTTCACCTTGAGTGCACTCTGGGAAGACAAGCAATTGAGATTTTCAAGCAGAAAGAGAAAAACTGCAAAAAAGCAGCCCTGTCCATTCCCTGTTCACCCTTGGGTCCTCTAGCTGACGGTGCCACGGTATGTAGTTATGCCAGCAAAGTTTCGTTTGCATCCACCAGCAGCAGGAGAACATTTACGAGCAAAACCATTCTAATTTCCTTATTCTGTTCAGGTCTGTAGCTCACCAACAAAGTTTAAGGAAATGGCAGGGAGCTAGAGGCTTGTAACAGGGTGAGTGATGACAGGCTAACTGGACCCCTGAAAACTTTATTGTTCTCCGCTGGCTGGATTTCTATATTACATGCAGTGAACCTTGTTGTGGAAGCCAAGAGCAGGAATTACCCTACACCTGTGGTTTTGACCTATGTTGGAGTGAGGAAGAGAATGTGTCTGCTTCGGCCTCCCATTTCTGATTAGCTTCCCTTCAAGTGGGGTTTCCCCATTGCAAGACATTACGTGGTTATGCTGCTTCTTACAGAGTGTCTCGGTGTTGGTGCTGTGCACAGCGCAAGGGCAGATGGGGTCTCATATTCCAACAGCCTGTATTTTAAACAAGAGCAGCAATGAAGTGATGATCTGTATTGTGCATTAGTGCTTTTTACTGAGTCAAAATCGCTTCGGAGAATAACTGCCCTTGCCTGCCATGTCTCCTCAGCATTTCATCTAACAGATCTGATGTGCAGAGGGCAAATACTGACAGTCTAATTTTTGGCACACTTCCAGTAAAGGTTTTAACCCAGTGGTGTTTCTTATATGGGAACTCCTTCCTTACAGCTGGATGAAAATTTCTCCTAAGTTTTCCCTGAAGCCACTTGGTCAAGTCCCCTTCTCAGAAGTGGGAAATTACATTAGTCCTGTTAGCAGAGGAGTCACCTTTGATTTAATGTGGTGAGTCTGATAGAAGAGGAGAGGTGTAGAAAATGGTTAGTGCTGTATGTTAGGATAGAAGTTTTCTGTGTCTTGTAATCATGCGTTGAACGCTGCCAAGCATTCTTATTTTATCAGGTAGTTACTGTTGTTTCTGGCGAAATATGGCTGACGAAATGCACAGCTTGGCTCCTTGTGCAAAGGGAGCCCTTCTTAGGAAGCGGGGACTCCTGCAGCATGAGTAACTGATTAGGACCGGATTGCAAGAACTCGTAAAATGATTTGGAGTTGGTTGGAGAAGTAAGAAATAAAATAAGAAACTAGAATGAATTGCAGATGTGAGTTGTAGATTTTAAAATGGGAATCCTAAAACCACTTGCCTAAGTTGAACCACATTAAGGGCTTGAGAAACACCAGGTCCATGGGAATCCTGTGCTGCTTGGCATTGTGTCCAGAAGCCTCTGTTTTTCAGGCTAGACACCACATTTTCAGCTAGAGACTGTTTGGGTTCCAAGCAGATTTTTTTCATTTTGTTTTAAGCTAAATTAAAAAAAATGCAGCCAGCAGCCAGGAGAATATTTGGCTTTTGTTTCTTTACCAGCTGTTTTTGTTCTCGGAAACTCATTTTAGCTCCTGGTGTGTTTCTTCAATTTGTAGCTTATGAATTGCAGGAGCAGATGATACGCTGCTGAGTGCACCCTCTGTACGGAGCCGTGTGAGAACCGAGCAGTTGTGTGCTAGCGAGGGCAGGCGGACAATTTGTCATTAATTCCTAGAAAGAAGGAGCTTTTGGGTGAAGGTCGCTAGACAGGATCTTGTGACGGAGAAGTTGGCTACTTTCAAGAAATCTTGCTTTGTAAGAAGGCTTTAATGAGCTCCTTCCATATCTTGAAATTTTGCCTTTCATGGAGCGGTGGGCAGCGCCCGCTGCTCTTGGAGCCGATTGCCACAAAGCGCACAGAGCAAAGGCTGTAAAAGGTCTATACGCGGAGCTCCTCTTTACACCTTCTTCTTCCCTTTCTGGTTTGGGAAAGCTGCTCAGCTCCGCAGTTCTGGCTGGGTTCTGGCTGGAGAGCTGCTGTCCTTGCTCGCAGCCCAGTCCCTCGGCGTGCGGCCCCGTCCTGGCCTGCCGGCGCTCGCACCCTGGGCGGTCTCCGGCCGCCCCGACAGCCTTCCTCCCCCTCCTCTGGGCCGGGGTCTCCCAGGGTTCCAGCATTTCCTTTGACCTCCTGCTGCTCAGCCTTGGCAAAGTGACTGCCTCATTAGGGTGGGGGCGAAACGCTTGCCTCCGCACAGCTATAAACCCAGAAGTCTGGTTGCATATTTGTTGAGATGCTTCTTATCTCAGCCATTGTTTTACCTTTCCTGCTTGTTCCTTTAACAACCGCTTTTGATCCAGCTCCATAGCGACTAACCCATCACACACCCACGCGCGGGGGCATGCATCATCGGCAGGGAAAACAGTGCTGTTATCTCCCAGTTATTGCTGATGGCGTCAATACTATTCTTCATTTGTCTGGTGTAAGAACGAGAAAGAAAAAGACTGTGTTCGGACCTCTAATGGTGTAAATGCCTGGCTTGTCAGCCTAAATCCTTTCTGAATCCATTTACTTTACAGTTTCTTCTCTTTGATCTCAGCCCTGTGCTTTTTCTCTGTAGCTTTGATTTGTTAAACCGTGTGGTGCTTTATCATGTGCTTAATTTTAAGCACAGTGAGAGTGCTTATGTGCTCAAGCTTGTTCGCAGATGTGTTTCTGTCTCAGGACTGGTGTGTGAATGAGGAGCCAGGGATTGTGGCTTAATTCTAGCAAGGGATCTAGCTGGGTTTTCATTCTGAAGAATTATTTTTTAAAGACGTTACTTTTTCTGCACAATTAATTTATGGCGCGGTAAGATAAAGACATTATTTAGATTTCAAATGCAAGTAGCCTAAAATGAGGAAATGCCAGAGTTAAGGATGCCTGCACAACACCAACCTACCACAATGTGGGTGTGAATTATGACAGTCTTTAATTACATGACCACATACCAATTTTTTTTCCAAAGAACTGTTGCTTTTCACAGTGTTGAAGATGGATGTGCTCTGGAGTGTGTAGTTAAGAAAGCTCTTGTCTGTCAAAACTCTGCCTCACTTGTTACCGTAACTGGAGGGTGTAGAGGGAACCGAGCAGTGTATTGCAGGAGAAAAGGAAATATTGCATTCCTACAAAAACCTGACTTCTGTTCTTATTTCCTCCAGAGGGGTCTCATACAAAGGGAGCTGTCTTGAAGCTAAGCACACTCAGAGCAATTTTTCAGAGTTTGAATTAAATTCCCTCTGAAAGGAAGAGGCCATGGGACTTGTGGAATAGAGAAGAGTAAGGGTAGTGTTGGGGGAGCGGGATTGGTGAAGGAGAGCCGTGATGAGGGAATCCTCTTTTGGGAGGAAAGATCCAGGTAAGTAGTTTATAACCTGTGGAACATGATCAGTGGTAGAGGAGGAGGTTTAAATGGCAAAAAATCCCTCCTTCTGCTGTATTGCCTGGGATGTGCTTCTCTGCCTAAAATCTTTCATAATTTTTCTCACCATCCTGGTTGTGATAGTTTAATAAAAGATACTTGATGACAAAGCTAGAGCAACATAGCTATAACAGTACCACTTGTGTGGTCAAGCTGAATGCTTTAAAAAAACCCCCCAAAACCCCAAGTTCCTGAGATCTCAAGGTGTGTGCCTCATAGTAGTGGAAACATCTTGTGTCTCTCTCTGTGTTTCAGTTTACCGTCGGAAAAATAGAGATAACACTACCTGGTACACTTGCTTTCTCATTTCATGGCTTCTAGTCTTAGTGCTGTTGTGTGTTTTGGTGCATCACCCTCTATCTTGAAGGTGGTGACGCTGGGGAAGGAGGTGTTTTGCAAAATTGTAGTTGTCCTTCATCTGATTTTGTTCCTCACAGAAAACTCCAAATGAACATATTGGCTGTATTTTCAAGATTATCCTACTTTTTTTTTTTTTCTTTTTTTATCCTAATGTGGTCCCAACACCACTTCCATTCCTGTATCTTCAAGGTAGGAGCGCTGAAAGCTCAGCATGCTGAGTGGTGGTGCACTGCAGGTGGGATGAGCCGTAAGCCCGGTGTTAGCTGAGCTACAGATGTGTTCAGCCTGGAGGTTCCTCCTCTGCATAGGCTGGGAAGTGGAAGAGGTCTGGAGCAACTCTCTTTGTCTAAAGATCCGTTTAACCAAGAGGGAGGCTTTAAATCAGGATGTTTTAGTCCCGAGTTCCTGTGAGAGCTGAATCCAGTACTGGTTTCTGAGATAGGAAGATGCTGAGCGTCAGTGCTGGTTTTTCACTCGTGGGCTGAAAGTTGTTTTGAATGCTTCTGTCTCACTTCTGATATTGCCTGTAGAATTACAGTTAACATAGCCCTGTAATTACCATGCCACAGATAAAGTTGGTATTTATTACACTGTATTTTATGTCATGTTCCTCCATTGTTTTAAATTAAATATTTTTATAAGACCAAAAAACCCCAAACCCCACAGATGTAAGCCTTGAAGAGAATTGCATGTTTTCAGAATCTTTGGCAATGCGTTTAGTTTGGTTGGTTCTAAATTTCCGTCATCTCCTTGTGCCAGCTTACTGCAGGTGTGCTGGATTCACGTCATGCTGTAGCTGCTTTACATGATGTAAAAAACTTTGTAAATGCAACAGCTAAGAATGCAAAGTATTTTTGTCAGGGGTAATGTACTTTTAAAAAAGAAAATCCAATAGGGTGGTTCATTTAAGCCTCTTGAAACTGTTGCAAAAACTGTGTTAGCTGTTGCAAAAACGGATTTCCTCATTTGTATTCATTTTTTTAATTTTTTGGATTTGGGTATGGATAATTGCTTAGCAGCATAAGAATATGTCTAATTCCCAAATACTTTAGCATATTACCTCTTCAGCAAGTCTGTTATACTCTATCTTCCTTTGTCCCACAAAATCCCTTTGCTCTATGGTGAATCCCACAGTACCAAAATGGGGGGGGGAGACTTTTTCTCTTTTTTGGATGAATAACAGCTTGTTGTAATCTTTTAAGTTCAAATTCTCTTCTGTCCGAAACATGTTCTTACTGAGGCTTGGGCAGTTTGAAAAAACTGATGAGCAATTTACTTTTAATTTTTGTCTTACTAAGCCTGATTATTGTTTTAATTATCCATTGTTATTGTTTGTGACCTTCCACTAGAATTGTTCAGTATGAGTTTAGAAAGATTCCTGCTTTTATGTGAAGAGGGTGTGACTGTGAGGAAATGTTTTTTCAGTTGGGTGGAACAACTTATCTTTCTTGTGCTTTCTTTGTGGGACATTCATCTTCAACTGAATGCTGCAGGATCATTTATTGAATTGTTTGTCGCCTCCAGAAAGAAAACGGTATTTTAGATTTAGCGGATTGAATTGTCTGTTCCCCTAAAACCTCCAGGTGATCCTGTTTGCTGGGGTAAAATGTTTGAAGGAAGCAGAGATGCTGTTAGTACCCAACTTTTAGCATATAGGAAAAGAAGGAAGAAGTTGGAGGGAAGGGACTGGGCAAAGCTAAACTCTGGAGAAACTGCACTCTGCAATCAAAATCTTTTACATTTGGATTGTGCAATGTAGCCATGAGGCAGTAACTGAATGTGCTTTAATGAATAAAGTATTAAAATTGTCACTCCGTAATTTGTACTTGATGCGTTTCTGTTTTGTATCTCGAGGAGTTAAATTCCTGCGTGGTGGAGTCAGGGTTTTGATGTAATGTTGGAAAGCAAACGCTGCCAATTTGGAGTCCATGACTTTAGTAATTGGCGGTCCTACTGCGTTATCCATAACAAATGGACAGTTCAAATGCTTTATGTTTATAGAACTAATTTCCTAATTTAAATGCCTATTTAAAAGCTCTGGTTTAGTGTTTCATTTCTCAGTGACCCTATTGTATGGAGGAATTGAGTTTCACATCAGAGTCTTTCTAGATGTAACACAGTACATTTTAGGAGCACTGCACTCTGAACTATACTGAATATGAAAGGCAGCAATGAAAAACACTCCTGGTTGCATACAAACTATGTGAGATACACTGGAGATTAGAAAATATTAAGTATATGGCTGAGTAACAATTATTCTGGAAAGCTTTAGAGATGTGAAGCTTAACCATCGTGCTACAGACCTGTGTATTATTAATAAAATTATTTTCAAAGTGGTCATTTAGTCTAATGCTGATATTTAGTGGGTACACTTTTAAAAGTGTCTAATATATGAGGTTGGACTTCCAGCTTTTTCAGTAAGGTGAACTATATAGATACATCATTTTAATGATCTATGCACCTTTATATTTAGTTTCTCAATTGTAATGCCATTCAATCTTTTAAAATGAGTTGCAAACAGTTTTATGTTTCACATCCATGCAGGGTTTTTGAGTGACTTGTTTAGGGCAGGGAAGAAGCAAAATAACCAGAGGGTTGACTTTTTTTTTTAATAAAGATTTTAGTGCAATTACTTGATATACAGATTAGATGTTTCTTCTTTATCTAGTAGTGACCTGTAAAAAAAAAGTAATTATATATTTGCACAAAACAACTTAGATAAAGGCAGTGAGACTGTAAACTACAGAAACCAGTGTATCGTTTTAGACCATGCACATTTGGGAACAGGTTTATGTTCCAGCTTCTTAAAACCATCACCTCTTGTTTTAATCAGTAGCATGCTTGTTGAAAATAAACCGAACCTCCTGGGGGGAAAACAAATGAATAATGTCCCACTTTTCATTAGAATCTCATTAGTTTTGCAGTTATGAGGTATAAATCAAAAAACATAAGCGAAAACAGCAGTTCCCAAACACAGTGCTGTTTAGATTCCCGCTAATGGATGTCTGGCTCCTTATACTTTATGTCAGTCTGTGATTGGAATTCAGCAGGGTACCGTAAGGTTTTTAGGCTTCGTCTGGTTAGTATAGATAGCATGAGAAAAATACATCTGTTAACGTACGCGTTTGAAAACAATTTCTGACTCACATGGATGTGAATAGGTGGGCAATGTACTCACCAATGTATTCTCGAAGGTTTGCATACACAGCGTATTTGAACATGTTTAACTTGGCCTGAAGGAGATGCATTTTTAAAGAATTTCTGCCATGATTGTGAAAAACATGTTTTAAAAAAAAAAACAGGCTTAATTGAAACTTTTTGTCTTGGATGTGTTTTGCAATGCAGTGATTTTAATTTTAGTGAAATATGGACATTGTGAAACTACAGAGATCTGAAAATGGGCACGAAAATAAAGGAAACTTAAAATGTGTTTCCTTCACACGCAGTTTTTGCAAGCTTATGTTAAACCAGATAGTTGCAAAAGCAGAGTGTGATGGTTCATGACTTAAGTAGCTAATGAAACTTGCAGAGGTCAAGATGGGGAGATGCACTTCTCCCCGCATGGTAGCTTAGTGGTCTTGGGGGAAGAAAATCTCCCACTGTAATAGGAAGATTGGTTTTATTTCCGAAGCTGATCACCTGGTGCTGTGATCTCTAGTTGAGTCCTCATGAACATAAGCTCTTCTTCGTCCTGTCCCACCATTGCAGCTCTTAGTGTCCATTTCTTTTTGGATCAATGGACTTTCCTGTTGCAGAGGTGCAAATCCCAAAGGAGAGAGGCGGGGTGCACTCTGGGGTCTGTCAGCACAATCTCATTTACTGTGAGTATGGTAATGAGAGTGAGGCAGCGTAGGGAGCATATAACAGGGAGAAAGTTAGGTGATACAGTCAAATCACTATTATTATTGTCACAGGTTCAGAGAGAGCCTTGCTTTGATGTCATTATTAACCTGTGCAGAGTGCCATGCTGGCTGAGGTCTGGAAACAGTACAGCCGTCATCATGCCATGGGGAGCCAGGGTCACAAGCCCTGTTCGATCTTCCACTGCTTCCATTTCGAGTCTGAGTGTCTCTGCGCTGCCTTCCCGGGAGCGGGGAAGGGTGCCTTAGGGGCACGAGAAGAGTCTGGCCAGGCCTTGCTGTGCCAGATGTGAGGTGACCCCCTGCCAGACCCCTGTCCCTGCTCTGCTCCTCGTGCTCTGGGTTCGGGGAGCTCAGGGGCTGGGTGCAGCACTGCTTGCGCCCACAAACCAGCTTGGGTCCCGAGAAGCCCTTCTGCGGGTGGGCACGGCTCCGAGGTCCAGCGTGGGTCTGGCAGGGCTGTGCTGGCCAGCTGCTCTGCAGAGCCGCCCTCCTGTCTCTGCAGCCCACGTCAGCCTTTTCCATCACCTAGCATGGACAAGACCCCTTCCAAAATTCCGAATCCAGGAATGGGCTGCACTCTCAAACAGGTAAAACACAACCCCACACATTAAAAAACAAGTCGAGGAGGAAGCTGATGGCCTTGTGATGGGGTAAGGAGTGAGGGAGATGAAAGCGTTCTCAGTTACTGGTGCTGTAACTATGGCCTACTTGTCTGTAGGTCTTGTCTGTAAGTACTTGTCTTGTACTTAGCCGAGAAAATGCCTGTTTGTTGGTTGCTGTTTGTTTATATAAACATAAGACCCACGCAGGCTGCTGTTACCTGGGGAGTCTTTTCATATTAAGACCTTTAGGACAAAGCTAGACTTGTTTGCTTTTTGTGGTTGTGTCTGGTGGACCACATGGCTTTTATTATAAATATAGTAGATAATGTATATAGCAGTTCAAGGAGAGGAAAACGTCTCTAGTTGAACCAAATCCTATGGAAAATCAATTCCCCTTTTAGTATTGCAACAGAAAGACTACTTGCTTGCATTTATGTAATACTGAGCATGTGTAATTTTAAAAAGCGGTACCTTCTTTCATAGAAAAAATGAACTTGCTGGACCCAAACAGATTTAATAGCTGAGATTGGAGGGCGCATGCAAGTCTGTTCAAAATCTGCTGTAATTTGACATGAACTTTGATTTCCTGCCAACCTGAAAATGTAGGTCAGGAAAAACAGGTACTTGTTTCTACAACAACTGTTTGATTGCTGTGGCATAACTTGCAGGAGTGTTCTGCTTTTTTTGAAAAAGATTTGCATTGATTTATAAATCTTCGAATTTAGAAAGGCAAAAACGGGTCTTTCACTTTTTCCAGAAGTGTTTCATTCTTTCCATAGTATGTGTTTGGAAATCTGAATGCTCTTTTACTTGAAGAGCAGGGGAGAAAGAAAGTGAAATGCTCGCCAGTTTGAAATGTGTTACATTTTTAGAGCAGTGCAGGCTGCGCTAACAAGCATTTTGAACCCTTCCCTCCAGAGTGCCCTGGGATGCCATGTGGCCTCATTAACTTGGCTACTCCAGGAACAGATTGAAAGCTGCTATTTTCATGTATATTGTTTAAAACTTGGCTGCGGTGATGAGGTGGGGAGGGAACACCAGGGAAGGAAAAAACAAAAAAGGGAGAGAGCAGGAAAAAGAGCCTTAAGGCCGATATTGTTAGTTGTTTTGTTACAGATACAGAAATTTTTGCAATTTTGCTAGGATAGCATCATTTTGGCTTTGATATATTCCATTTGAGATGTCTTCTTTACACTTGCTGAGTTTAACTTGGATTGAGATGAGGAACTTGTTCAGTTTTGAGCATGGCTCTGTAAAGTTTCTCTTGGTGGTAGGCTAAAAATAGAGCAGTCTCGCATTTTTTTTCCCTGCCGTGGTCTAGATGAGGTGCAAAAAGAAACAGACTTTGTATTTTATATGCTGTCTCCTGGGTTTCGTTCTGTCCCGAACACAGGACACATCGCTGGTGTGTCTCCTTTGGAGGAGCTTTAAGCCAACTGACAACTCGTTCAAGGTAGGGCTGGGTGAAGTCGGGCAGGTGGACACCTGAATACCTCCGAGAGTTCCTCGGTAGGGTGTGCACACCGCTGAAGTATCTCGCACTCCTGCTTTATTAGCCTCCGTGGGTCTGTGATGGAGCGAGGTTGTTTCACTCTCTGTCTTAGCCAGGAGTAGGGCTCTAGGTAGTCATTGCATCACCGCCTGAAGTGGGCATTTGAGTATTTTGTGGAGGAGCAGGGGATGGGGTTTCTCCTCAAAGTTGGGCTGTGATGGAGGGGAGTTGCTCAGAAGAAAAGAGTCGTCCTGCTTGTGCTAAGCCCTTCGTCCTCTGCCCTTCTCTGCATGAAATGGTACTGTCAGGTGCTGCCTGGGTGGTTAGCGAAGATTTTGGTAGTCTGGTATTTCTGACAATACAACTGATGATGGATTGGTCTGCAGAGGGCCTTGAGCTTTCTTTTGATGGGCACTGAAGGGTATTCACATTTGGGTATTATTCAGCCCTCCCTTCCCACTGCCCCCTTCCTCCTCCTCCTCCCCACCTTTCATACAGAAATACCGCATTTCCTCCTTAGTCAAACCAGCAGATATGTATGAATCTCCTGATACCAAATGAAACCGTGGTTATCACCAGTTGCGGTCAGTGCAGCCATGTGTGGCCGTCGCCACCGGAGCACCCAGGAGAAGAGCAGCAGACTGTCGCAGCCTGCGTCCCCAGGGCTCGGGGAGCGACACCTGGGACGGGAGCGAGGGCTGCCCGCCCAGCCTGCTCTCTGCTTCTCTCCTGGGAACGAGAGTTCTGCAAAATCTGCATGTTTTAGAAGTGATCCATTTTCATTTCAGGCTACTGCATTTGAATTCAAAATTTCAAATACTGGGTAGTCTGAATTTCCTATAGAAAACAAGTCCACCTTGCTGCTGGTGGTATAAGTAGGAAAACAGAAACTTTCATGAAGGAGAGCTGTGACAGGTAACGGCTTTTGTCATGATTATGTCTATGGGGTAACAGCGGTGCAGCTCTGCTTGCCAGGGGTGACCGGGGTGCTTTCACCGAAGTCTGCTGAGGGGGAGATACTCCCTGTGTCAGGAATACAGCAAGGGGACGTGCCGGCAAACCTTTGGATTTTGGAACCTACATAAACACTGTCCTCGTTTCACATGAGAAAATAGTTGTCCTCTCTAATTTGTGTTAATCGTGGCATGTCCATGTTACTCTGAGATGAGCTGTTCCCTTGGGTACCTGGGGCCGGAGAGCATCTTTGAAAGTGTGACTTTCTGACTCTTTAATGGTTGATTAACAGCTTTTGCTGCTGTAACTGTGCAGTTGTAATAGCAAGCCTGATGCCATCTGATCAAAGCTTTATCATTTGCAAGCTCTTTCTTCCCTGATACTGAAGTCAAAAGAGGGTACTGGAGATGCTTTTGTTTTAGCATCTTTTGCCGTTTGTAGATCAATATAGTTTGAATTGTCAGGTCTTTCTAGGAATCGCTTCTTTTTCCCTGATTGTTCGCTCAGGCTTTCAGAGGCCTGGGGACTCTTTAATGGCATGGTATCGGATTGATTGTTGGTGTATCTGAGGCGTTATTGTCTTAAGCTTGGCTTCTGATGCTGCGTGCAGCAGCGGAGCGCTGCGAGCAACGAAGAATGACAGATGAGCGGAGGCTTCCTGGAGAGCAGGCAGCGCATCCCCCAGCTGTTTAGAAGAATTGAGGGAGAAAAAAAGGAGAATGGCAGATTATCCCGTTATGTTTACAGGGCATCGGTCACACAAACAATGACTGTCCTCTTTGACAAGAGGATTATTTAATTAGTTAAGGGTTTGATAAAGAGATGACTAAACATACAGTGCTCTGAAGGCATCTGCCTTTTAGTACAGCAGACACGTCCTCCGTGCTAGTACTGTGCTTTTCCTTTTTCCTGAGGAGCGCCGGAGGTCTCCAGAGCTCTGTTCCAAGTCTCAGAGCTGGTTACTTTGAACATATTAAATTGGGTTTCTGTTATCTGAGAAACAAAATTAGAATTTAGCTGCCTATAACTAGTTCTGAGCATTCAGAAAGAGTGAAGCAACGTAAGTTATACTTGGAAAGGCGTATTTTTTGTGTATGTATTCTGATATCCTCAGTCCTCTTATCTTTATAGCTTTTTCCTTGCTCCTTTTTTCTTATTGTTAATTGGTGACAAGCGTTGCCAGGTTAAATTCCCTCCCGCAGACTCTGAACTGGACCAGAATGAGAATCTGTGTAAAGACATTATTAATTATGCATAGGTAAGTGGGTGTGAAACAGTGGAATTCAAAATGCATGTTGCAGTGGCCATAAGTATAGTATTACACTGGCTTCGCCTTGCTTCTGAATTTGAGACCATAAAATCCAATTTGAAATACAGAAATAATGAATAGAGTGTGAATTAAAGTAGTATATTGAAATGCTGGTGTCAGCATCGATTCTAGTCTGTATATCTTCTCCAAACGAAGGAGTATACAGAAATAAAATCAATATTCGGTACTTTGTAAAGTGTTCCATTTTAGCCATGAAATAATACACATTTAACATCCTGCTGCGCTTGCAATAGTTTGCTTGTTTTTGAATTGGCATCTGCCTTTGTAAACTAATACTGAAAAATAATTACACACAACACATTCTGTGTAATAAGAAATAATATTGTAGCAAATACAGCTTTTTTTATGCAAGCTACCTAAAATTGTTCTATTGCTGTATTGTACTCTTAAGCCAACACTTAGAAGCCACTTATTTTTTAGTGTCTAGTGTTGTTTTTACGTTTCAAGCCTCCTGGGTTTTTTTTCTTGGAGGCTTTTCACTCTTTGTAGTGTTTTGTGACCACAGAACAAATACTTCCAATCTATCAGAGAGTGTGTGTCATTAGATGTTTAATCACGGCCAGAGACGGTATGTATCAAGCATTTTAAATTCACAGGGGGTTCATGCATCCGGATTAACTGTCCAGCGTTGGGGACAAACTGCCTCTGTGTCTTCCAGTTATTGATCTCGCCTTTGCAAGCTTCCTCTTTGTTTGCTGAGTGTGACAAAGTGGGTAGGCTGTGCCATGCGTCAGCGTCCTTCCTCATCTGGGCAGGGGAAGACAATGCATTCGGCATCCCAGGCGGTGGGGGAAATGGTGATAAAGCTGCGAACGCTGATTTAAACATAGGTCAGAAATACCTTAGTCTCAGATACCGGTGTTTATTTTCTCAGTGTTCCTTTCTTAAAATGGCTGGGCTGCGAATTTGCCCCAACCCTCAAGAAAATGAACTGTTACTGCCTTTCTTAAGATTAATTAAAATGTACAAACATAGCTGCAACGCGGTGCTTCAAAGATCTTATCTGGACACAGACACGGTGCCTCTTGGGGCCTCTTTCTGCTCATTCTGCTTTATGCACCAGCGCAGGGCTTGGTGCTGTGTGAGGCAGGGGAGTTGCAGCAGGACAGGGAAGCGTTTACAGCTGACGCCTGCTGCTTGCAGGTCTCGTGGAAGTTTGTGGAGTCCCGTGTTAGTGCCTCACTTCTAAATTTCCATTACAGCTTTCTAAAGGGATGCACAGTGTTCTAAAAGATGTTTTTCCTCCCAATAAATAGCAAGAAGCCTTCAGTTATCATCAATGAACGGCTTTCCTCCTCCTGCTACACCCGCATGGTGTCTCTGGTTCAGGACGCTGTTGGCCCAGGCTGTTTCTGTCTTCCTGTTTTCCACAAACTCTTAGGCTAAGGGAGGTGGCGAAAGTACTTTGAAAGAAATTCAGGTCGAGTATCTCATCAGCACAGGATGCTGCTTCATGCTTTCATACTAGTGAAGATCAAGTTTCTCTTCAGTAGGAGCTGTGCCAACTTCGCCACCCACAGCTTTGACAAAGGGTATTGTTTCAGCATTTGAAGTGATTAGTAATTTTTAGGAGGTTGCAATTTTCCATTTTCAGCATGTCGCCTCAGATTTCCTTTTTGCGTCCCAGAAGGCTTTGGAGAAGCTGAGGGGCACGGTGATTTGGAGAAGCTGAGGGGCACAGTGAGGAGCATTTGCATGATCAGGCTTACCTGCGTGGAGGGGGGAACGCTGCAGTTCATCCTAAAGTGCATTGTGTTCATCCAGCCCTATATGTGAATAAAGTTAGTGGTTTCCTCAGTTTGAAGCATGTCATCCTCGTTGGGGTTGGAAAATCCCACTTCTCAGGAGGTCTTTTTTTCTTTAAGATTCACAGGGGTGTGTTTTGAAGTGCTACACCTTGGGCAGTCCCTCTGCTTCTGCCCGTTGCAGCAGTGCCCTATTCTATTGTAGAGTTTCTTGGTTTTTAACCAAGTAACGTTTTCCTTAACCGCCATCAGGCTGTGAGAAATTTCCTCTCCGATAATGAGTTTAAATAACAACTTTCCTGCACCTTGTTTCCATCATTAGCCTGATAGAAGTCCCTGAAGAGGGACTGCAACAGCCCACAGTTACACCCAGCCTTAAGAAACTGGACTGCATTTCTGCAAGGGATGCAGTCAGTTCATCATTGAATCCAAAGGTGAGGAACACATGGGACAGCTACAAGTAGCAGCGTTGCGTGTCTTTCCAGCTAGCGCCTTTCTTGTTTAGCAAGACCCTTGCCTGTTTTCTGTGGTCTTGCCTCACTGAAACACCCTGCAGGGAGAGCTGTGCTTATGGCTTTCTACCTTGTCCTGCGCTGCACATATTGCTTGGAAACTAGATAAAGGAGACATTGCTCTGCTGCTCAGGTAACAAACGTGAGCAGTAAATACTTGTGTGCATTTTAGCTTCCCATAGCACTGTAACAGCAGCACTCAAAGCTGGAGTGAGCCATTTCGGTGCCTGGGTTGTTGTCTCATTTTGGATTCAAGTATTGCTGCTGCAGACCTGTGGCTGCCATGGTGGCACCAGCAGTGTTATGTATATCTGCCCTCATTTATTTTCTGTAAAACCTGACCTGTCAAAGTCCAGAAGTTAGTATCTGCAGGGAAGATGAGATATCTTCCACTGACAAAAGGAGTGAGGGGTCTTTTTCTCTGAGCTAATACATGCTGACTGCTGAGCACCTTTCTTAAGACAGCATGTGGGGAAAATAAAACCAGGATAAGCAGTTAAATAATATCACTGCCTAGCTTCCCAGTGTGGAGGGCTACTACAGCACCAAAGTGGAGGAAGGGATGATATTTAGGACCATTCTTACCAACTTTTAAGACAGTTTTAGAAACTTCCAAGAAAGTGTGTGGCCATGGGAAGAGATGCAATGCAAGCAATGGAGAGGCAAGCAGATGCAGCAGAGCACCCTTCTGCTGTGACTGTCAGCCAACGCACCCAACACTTCTCGTGTCATGCATCCTTTGGACGACGCACAATGCTGGTCGCGTACAGCATGCAACGTCTTTGGGGTTTAAGAAGGAACTTGAAGAGCTGATCTCTCTGCAACTGAGACATACATCAGTTCTGCTGATTTTGATAAAAGCATGCAGCATCCTCATCTTTTTACTGACCACCGTAAGCAGCTGTCCCACAGCATCGCCTCCACGATGCCTGCCAGCAGTATGGCAGTGGTGCTGGCTGAATTAGTGATACCAAAGGAGAAGTCATGGTTCCCTTTTAGTTTGCTTTTCAGACCCTGCAATTTCTGGTAGGCATCTGCAAACTCACAGGGAGGAGCTTTGCAGGAGAGCACTACAGAATGAGATCTCTCTCCAGTGGTTGCTTTGATCAAGTGTGGACTTGTGCATACGTAATGCTTAATGAGAGAGGTACTTTATGGCATTGTGGCAAAGCAGTGCAGATGCAAACTATCTTGATGTAGCTAACTCACTGCCCTGTGAACAAGTGAATTAGATTATAACATCCCAGAGCAGACATGGCATTTCACGTTGAAATGAAAAGGGAAGGAATCCCAATCTTTCCAGCGGTTGCCCACAGCTTTGCTGTTTCACTTTGAATTTGTTGCCAGTTGTTCAATGCCAAATCGTTTGGCAGACATAAATCAGATATTCCTGCCCATGCCTAAAGGAGAATGATATGTTGGTTCTAACTTTTGTATTATTTTATGGGTCGATTCATCATTACTTAAAGGTCTTTCAAAAGGTGGTTAAAGCTATGCATAAACTGTAGTGCTTTCTGAAAAATTAGACCATGATTATTGCAACTATAACTGCAACTAATAAATCATACTGAGAAAAACACATGCCTTTCAGGTTAATAATACTGTTTATGGATGCGTAACAGTCCAAAAGCTGGCTAATACAGCATTTTTCTGAACAACTTCTGAAGATAATGGTAGAGACTTCTGTAACTATTGAGATCTTCTGATCCAAGCAGACAGTTTCACAGTGACTGTGCATGGCACTGCTCAAGACGCTTCGAAAATTAATCTGAGCCTTTGAACTTGGGTACTCTCTTCCCCTGAGACGGTCTGACCCAGTTGTTGGGTGGTGATGCAGGAGGAGGCTGGAAGGTAAAGCCCTTGCTTGTTTATCATAATAAGAATCAAAGGGCAATGAGAAGGCTATTGAAGACCCATTTTCCAGTCATATGGAAAAACCTGGCTCACTACCCAGGAGTTTTAGGAGTGGTTTCTTGGTGCCGGCCTTCAGGAGTGCTGCAAGGAGAACAGAACACTGACTTCAAAACTCTCCTTGTTTTGGACAATATCATCTCCCACAAACTTGATTACAAACCAATGTCCCATGTGAAAGCCATTTATGCCACCAAAGATGATCTTATTAATCCCACTGATGGCTTAGTCACTGCATTCAAAGCCTGCTTTCTGAGGAAGACCTTCTCTAAGCTTATTCAAGAGATAAAGGGTGAGGAAGAGCTCTCCCCGAAGGAGTTTTGAAAGCAATTTATTATCAGGCCTGGTGTAGATAACACTGATATGGCTTGGGAAGAGATCAAAATTCAGTGCACAGTGTGTGGTGAATAATGTGAATCAATTTTGTTCTGACTTTGTGGGATTTGACGTTATCCCTGCACTCCAGGAGGATGTTGTTTCTCGTGCTGTGGGTACAAGCATGAGGAAGCCTACAAGGAGAATGTGGTGGAGTGACTGGCTTCATGCTCTAAAAGCATGACAAAGACTTAATTGACTTTGATGAGCAGCCTTAATTGACCTTGATGTCATCTGGTGATGACAGTGAAAATGAAACTTCTTCAGAAAGAAGCAGTGAGAACCCTTACCCTGAAGGATTGATATGGGGGTGTCAGTCCCTTAGGTGCCAACAGGTGAAATTGTTCAGGACAGAGGTCTTCGCAGAGAGTGGGTGAACAAGGCCACCAGTGCATTGTAAGATTTGATCTTGTGTTATAAAGAGATCTACTGGTCAAAGTCTCAAGTCAGTAATTGGTCATCCATTAATTTATATTTCAAGTAGTAGTCAGGATATTCAGCCACAGCAAAGCCAGTGTCTCCTCCAGCTTTTCAGTTGCTATCAGATGTTGGCAGTTGATCTCTGGTTGCTGCAGCTCCTGCCTCTTCATCCTCCGTGTCATCCAGCGTTTCTCCCTCCTTGCTGCCTTCTGTCGCAGCATTTAACAAAGAGGATATTCCCTGAAGGAGATGGGAGGATCCATAGGTAATGATGTGGTAAAAGACAAACAGAAAGAAGAGGCAAAACTTACTAAAACAGGTAGCTTCTTGTTGTTGACAAGGTGTATCAGATCTCAGGTGAGAAAAAAACTGTGAAGAAAATCTAGGTCAAGCCTGATAAGATAAGCTGGAAATTAAAATGCCAATAGTTTGTGGGACTCCTGAATTCTGAAAATGTTGACAAGGCGTAATAGCAATGCCTTTGGGAGACAGAAAAGGAGCTTGCTCATAAACTTGAGTGTTGCCTGAAACCTGTGCAAGCTGCAGAGCTGCTGGCTCCGTTGCGGGTGTGGGCAGCCTGTTAGTAACTCCAGTCGAGGACGGAAGATGAGGAGCTGTAGACAGTTGGGATCTGAGGGATTTGCCAACAACAGGGATAACAGAGGAAATGTTGATTTGAGAGGAAATCCTTGGATTATTCTGCTTTGATTCTAGCATTTAGACGTGGTCTGGAGTGAAAGTAATCAAGGAGAAATCAACACGGCAGAGTTTAAGCTCCTTTGAGTGAATAGAAAGGGAGATTAGCAAGGGAAGCAGATCAGGGGTGGAGAAAATTTACTACATTGCTGAAATTACTCATCCCTCCTGTAAAGGCTTATGTGTTTAATGTTGTGTCTATAGCTAGAGCTATTCAAGCAAAGCCCTTAGGAGAAGGAAAGCTTCAACTCTCTTAAAAAAAGAAGTGGTTTTGTCAAAGACAAACTTTCCTCCCTCCCTCTCTCCTCCTGTAAATGCCATGATTCTTAAAATTGTATCTGTTTTGTCTGGGAGTTTGCTTGAGTATCTGTCAGTCAGGAAGT
Source organism: Fulmarus glacialis (assembly GCF_000690835.1). NCBI lineage: Eukaryota > Metazoa > Chordata > Aves > Procellariiformes > Procellariidae > Fulmarus > Fulmarus glacialis. Next base: position 6,289 of record NW_009197328.1, on the reverse strand, counting down.
GATTGTTTTTACTGCACTTTTACCAATGTAATTGCACTTCCAATACTTTGTAGTGTAGATGTGGCTGAAGAGTCTCTCTTAGTGATCCCTTAGGAGCAACCCCCAAAGTGAAGTGTTCGGCAGGAGGTAAGAGTTCAGATCATGTTCCTACATGCATTGATGATCTGTGTGTGTTAGTGCTCTGACTCATGTCTGCTGGCCAAACAGCTGCAATAATTTAGGAGATGACTGTCCCCCACTGTTTATTAGTGCTGCAGAAGGAATGTGTCCATGTATCTCAGTTTCTCTAGCCCAGAGCCCGGCAGTTTTGCACAAATACTTTCACCCACTGTTCACATTAACGTGCCAAAATTGAGAGCTGAGGCACCGGGCGTGCAGACTTCCAGCCAGCTGTGCTTTCTCCTGGCAGAGCAAGGTGGGACAAACAGCTGGCGAGAGCAGTGTCTTCAGCTGCCACAGCTATGTTTGCCAGAGCCTGTCCATCAAAGCCTTTTAGAAGTGTCAGACTCTGGAGGATGGTTAATGCATTTTAAAAAAAGAAAATGAGTAAGTTTATGCAAGATGATAAAGCTTCCTCAGCAATCCAGGAGAAAACGTTCAAATGCTCTCTGTCACAGAGTGCTGAACAGATGTTAATAATGCTGGGTTCATTGCTTAACAGTGGAGCCTAAACTTGAAATCAAAATGCTGGGAAGCAGACAAAGTGCCTGAAGAAGCCAAAACGAAACAGCCCTGGCTCTGTTTTGGGAAGTAGTGAAGTCACATACTGAGTCCCCAGCGGTGTTGTGCTTACAGTGTTAATACAAGGCTATTCTAGGATGGGAAAAAAGAAAGCAAAGGAAGCTTTTCTTTAATTTGAGAGAGCGCTCAGGAGATCCTGAATTGTCAGCATTTAAAGTAACTACGCTATATCTCCTAGTCAGAAGGATTTACAAGTTACTATTATAATCGCATTGATTATTTAGTCCCTGGCTTTTTAAAGGTTTTCAAATTTTTTTATATTATAGTGGTTTTCAGTAGTGGCCAACAAATTGGAATTAAATTTGTAAAGTGTGTTCACCCTGACCTGTTATTCTATTTGCTGAGAACTTTTTTTTATGCTTTGATTCTGGTTGAAATTCTGCATTGCATATTTCCAAAACTTCCTTAGTTTTTTTTAAGGTGCTGGTTTGGAGGTGGAATGATCCTTTAGGATTCTTTCTACTGAAGTGGAGATCCTTTGGTAGGTTAAGTACAACCTGCATATGTTTGAAATAGCATTTAGAAAGTACCGGTGTAAGTGTCTATTCAGCCTGCAAGCTGTCTTTCAGTTTACCCAGCGTATGCTAACTGTCAGGCAGGGCTTGTTCTTCTGGCCTTTCCTTCACACGAATAAAGAAAAACAAGAAGCAGAAAAATGCAGACAATAACAAGCCTGAAAATCAATCTCTAAAGTTAACACATCTCAGAAGATTAGGTTTCTATTTCGCTGTTGCCTTTACACAGAATATTCTCTGTTCTTGGTGTTCATTGTTCCGCAGGAATCTTCAAGCGCAACACAGCAGGGTCAGGATGTGTCGCGTTAGTGATTCAGTTAAGCAAACCCCTTCGCTTCTGGTGTCTGCTGAGTACAGAGGGTTTGGGTGTCACTGATCACGTTCAAACATCTCAGTGTATCCACGTGCCTTTGTGTGAGACGACGTGCGTTGGACACATTGCAGGATTGGTGCTGGGGTACATGACAAAGGTGTGTGAGGTGATGTCTTCCCTTTCCTTCATTGGTGCCAGGTTGCACTGGTGAGGGGGGTGGCACAGAGCCCCCTCTGCCAGGCACAGCTCTGGCTTCCATGTGCTGCTGCTGCTGCTGCTCCTCCTCCGCTCCCTGGTCCTCCTGCCCAGTTCAGGGACATGGAGGGGTCGCGGTGCTAGAGGTGCTGTGTGACAAGTGTGGGGTGGGGACTGCTGAGGGAATTGTGCATCAAAAGCGTGGGACTGGAAGGGTTCGGACGGTTCCCTTCCAGGGATGATGGGCTCGGTTTTCCCTGGCTGATACCTGAGCAGGAACATTGTGCCTTGGTTTATTGCCTTTTTCATTCTCCAAATTACTGTTGGAGTTTAGGTCACCTCCCTGGTACATACCTTTTCAGAAAGAAGGGAGAGGATAGATGCTGCATGCAAGGTGCTGGGGGTCGTTGGTAGGTGGAAAGGATGAGAAATACAAGGGGGTTTAGGTAACACCAGAGATAGGAGCGTAGGGCGCCTTTACGCGGAGTGCTCAGTTACTGGAACAAACCAAGGGGAAGAAGGGGCATCTGTGATTATTATAATTTTACGGAAATACCTGGCCAAACAAATAAGAGAAAAGAAATTTTAAGTTATGAAATGTTCATCTAGAAAAGGAGATGTGGATTACATTAGCAGGGTATGGCCCTTCCAGCCTGAAACTTCCGTGCATGCCCTGGGCACTGGATGGGTTTGCAGGGATGGGACAGGTCGGTGGTGGTTTGTCAGCAGAGGGTGCCAGAGACCTACAAACAAACTCTCTTTCAGCCTCCGAGGTGAAAAGCCGGTGTGAACCGCAGCATCTTGTGTTCTGGAGCCAACGTCCTTTCCTGGGGCTGGAACGCGGTGAGAGAACCACCTCGGACACCAAGAAACACCCTCGAAGCCTTGCCCTGAGTTTCAGCAGTGACTTTAGTTGTGCTGGTTATTTCCAGGATGAGTTTTCCAAAAGACTGAATGTGATTGAGGCGTAAAACGGTGAGATGAGCAGGGAGAGCTTGGTCTGTGGAGTGGTACCCATTCATGATGCTGGCAGAATAGGAGGACTTCACACATACTTCAAGAAGGTGGGGGAAGATAAGAAAAGGCAGCGATCAGCAGCTGTAGTCCCACACTTGGATGTGTAGGCAAGTTTGTATCTGAGCGTACCATCCGCCTGCAGGAGCCTCTTGGTGGGAGTGGAGATTTGCAGGTGATGAGGGACGTCTTTCTGGGAGCCTTTTAGAAGATGCTCAGGGCCAGCAGTGTGGTGACAGAGGAGGCCACTGCCAGGCTTTTTTTTCTCTTGGTGCAACAAGCCTCTTCTTAGATGCTGTGTTGCAATAAGCTTCCAGGAAAGCAGACAGCAAACTGTCTCCCAAGTAACTCTGGAGGTTGCAGGGATACTTAGGAATCATGTAAAGTATTTATTTTGTCCTACCTATCCGTGACTTTTCAGATCTACAAGAAGAAAAGGCAAACATTATTCTTACCAAATGTCCTGATAGGCAAATACCCTGTGTGTGTGCCTGGGCTGCTTTCCTCTGACTCGCACATGCCTTGGGAGTCACGGTGTCCCTCCAACAGGAGAGCTTCAGGGCAGAAATCACTGAAGCATCACATTTAAAGGTCTTCCTGGGCTTTCAGAAACTGAAGTCCAAGTTGTGAATTTTTTTTTCTTTCTTCTTTTTTCCCTCCTTTGGAAAGAAGGACTCATGTCACTGCAAGAAGTTCTGTTAGGTTGTCCCTGCCCACCCTCTGGAATAGCCCTCCTCGTTGTACTGCTGCAAATTGAATGAAGTAGTGTGTCGCTGCATTAACTTCAGTCGGATGCTGCTGGTAAAATGTTTATCCTGGCTGGACGGGAAGCGGTGACCCAGCCGTTTGAAGTTGCTGCTTTTATGATGTAGGGTCAACTCTACTGTCAGGAGTAAAACATACAGAAATTAGCTGCTGGTCTGTGATTTGCACAGTCAGCTATAGGTTATGAAAGGCCGGGTGTGAACTGCTTGGTTTCAAATACCGCTCCGCATGGTTGGTACCTGCATACGACAATTGTTTTATTCTTGGTATCCTGTTGATGCCGATGATGTGCTGGACACTCAGCATGTGTGCAGGAAGACACGTTCTCTGGTGTACAGGGCTTTCTCCATGGTTTAAGGTTTTATTTATGCCGTTAGTGTCACAACAATTTGCTTATTGATGTTAGAAACTTGGACAGGAACTTCCATTAAAAATACATTCTTGTCAAGTTGGCAGGTTTCACCATGCTGAGGGGTATAGCCTTGATAATCCAACAGACTTTGATAGACATCTGTTGATATTTTGTCAGCTGCTTGCTAGTTTTAATGTCAGAACTAATGAGGCGGAGGGTGTACGCTAGAACTGCGTAGCTTTACTGGTTTCTGCTGTATTTGTTCTGTTTTGAGCCTTCAGCAGTTCCAATGAATCTTATTATGATAATAATGGTATGAAATTATTAAATGTCTCCTATAAATGATCAAAAATCAATAATCATTTAATAAAAATTCCATTAAACTGAAGCAGAGAAATTGGGATCTCCTTCTTAGAATGAACCCAAGTAAAATTAATCAATACAGAAACCGGCTTTTGGCTGCAGGGTCTTGTCCTGGCCTGTTCCCAGTAACACACTCGAGCGTTGGCGTCTGCTGTGCCGATGTTCCTGCCGGTGCTGTGCAGCCCTGTCCAGGCGGGAGCTCGTCAGCTGGCCCAGGGGCCCGGCGGAGCCGTGCCTGCTTCGGGATGGTGGTAAGGAGCTGAGGTTGCCTGTGGCTCTTTGCACAGATGCAGTGTTGCTGGCAGGCACTAGCTGACAGCTTCTGCTGCCTTTTTTTAAATTTTCTTTCTTTTTTTGCTGGTGCCAGTGCTGTTTTTCTATATCCTTATCACAGAGGAGTGAAGTTTCTATTTCTGGGTAGTTAAAGATTTATGTGATAAAGGAAAGACCGTAAAAATAGGTGGAATTGCTATTTTCATTTTAGCCTGTGGTATGAAGAGGCCTCTTCGTCACTTTTTCCCACTTTGAAATAACATAGGCTATTGAGATTGCTTGTAAATAGGCTTGGTATGTAGGTGATGTGTGACATACTGAAGTCTGAGATGCCGTAATTCTAGAGTGGAGCAGAGATTTTGGGTGGTGTAGCTTAGCTGGTGCATTATGAAGTGTTGGGTTTGTGGCTGATGGGAGCCTAAAAGCCAAATGTGACCCCAGGGCTGCTGAATTGGGTTTAAATATAGGATCCAAAGTCTGTAAAAGTCAGTGAAAAAACACCCATGGTCTTTGGATAAGGCTTTTGTTAGGATTTCTAGGGCTACAGCTCCTTCACCCATACTCCTAACCTTTTTTTTTCTGCCAAGGGATCCATACTGCTGGATATCTTTTGCTGCGTGTATGTTCTGTAACAACAAAGCAATAAAAAGAAGGTTGCAAAAATGTGAAATAAGCTTAAAAAATCACAGTATGGAGAACACTACAAATAAACATTGCTTCCTAGTATTTGTCTTCTTGTTTCTAAAGCTTTAAGTTACTCTCACTTCGCATTTTCAAATCTTTTTCCATAACCAAGCGGAATAGAAACCTTTTTTTTTGTTTTGGTGACATTTTCTGAGGAGAGATAAGATTTTTTTATGCAGTCTCTTCACCCAGCTGCTGCGCTTTAAGGAAGGCACCAGCCATGGCAGGGCTTGAGATAACAGCACAGGAGTTGACCCTGCAGAGGGTTAACAAACTATTAGGAGAGAGATTTACTGCTTTTCTCGGCGTGGCTCCGAAGCTGAGGGTTCAAGGAGTCTCTTGTGCGCTCCAGCCCCATGATGGCCCTGCTTGAACTGAAATCGCTCAAAAGGAAACTGGTGGCCTCCAGTTCCCTGTCTGGTGGTGGCTGTGGCCTCAGCTGTTACTGAGGAAGCAGGACCATGAACTCTGTTTACAGTTTACATCCACCTGAATGTTACTTCACCTTTGGGGCAGTTACGAATTGCAGGCAGCAGAGGTGTCAGACATTTACTAGACATTCATCCTTTTTGCTTCAGACCATGGGCGTTATTCAGGGTGACTGGGTGCAATCATTAGCTCATTTTGCTTAAATATGAAGCAAAACACTCCTGTATGGCACTAGTCCCCAAATCAAGACCTCAACAGTGCCCACACCTGCTCTGGAGAAGAATCAGAAGTCCTTGGAGAAGCAGTTTGGCAGCTCTTTGCAGAAGCCTTTTTCTTTAGCTGTTCCGTGCTGGGTTTCTGTACGGGGAATGCTTTGAACCAAGCAGAAGACATCCGTAACAGCAATTACCTTCTAATGTGCCATTATTCACCATTGTAAACTGATGACAACATCCTGCAGGATTGAAGATGTGGAGTTACGTTCTCCCTCTGGACACACTTGATTTAGACCTAAGTGGGGCTGACCTAATAGGAAAAAAACACAAGCTTGATCCTGACTACAAAAATTGCAGGCAGGGAATGAGAGAATAGTCTTTTTAGTGAAGAACAATTGAATTAGATAGAATCATAGAATCATTAAGGTTG
>NW_009197327.1:510-774 GCF_000690835.1 Fulmarus glacialis | reverse complement strand
CTTCCCTTGCCCTTCTCTGCTCCGCTATGGCCGCGGGTCTGCGAGGCACCGGGGAGCTCCGCTGCCAGCTCTGTCGTCGGGCGCCCCACATTGTCTGGGGGCTGCTGCAGCCATGAAGCCAGCAGCTGGTTCTGCAGGTCTTCAGCGGCTTGGCAGGCCCTGTAGTAATTAGTGAGGGCTGTGAGGAGCTCTTCCAGATGGGGGATCCGAAGGCTGGTCCCCGCAGTGTCTGGAGGCGGGGGGCGGGGCGGGGGGCGGTCCCCA
>NW_009197327.1:0-219 GCF_000690835.1 Fulmarus glacialis | reverse complement strand
CCTTCCCCGTCCCATCGGTGCCCAGCAGGGTCTCCTGGCTGGCCGTGCTGCTGCCGGCTGTTCCCCCACGCTCCCTTTTGCACGGGGGTGTCTCCCCATGCTCCTGAGGCATCTCTTGTGCCGCTCCCAGGAATGCTGCTGGCCCAGAGTGGACTGCAGCCTGCATCCCTAGCAGGCGTGTGCCCACAGAGTCTGTGGACTCTTCCTGCGGGTCTGGGG
>NW_009197326.1:0-44048 GCF_000690835.1 Fulmarus glacialis | reverse complement strand
CCAGGTTAAACCACGAGAGATGCTAATGTACTTTGAAAGACAGAAAACAATCTCAGTTACTCCCTTAAGACTGCCAGGCTGGTAGGAAGGCCTTTAATAACCTCAGCTTATGTTTTGTTATGTGCTGTTGTTTCAGGTTCAATGGATCCAAAGGACTTTCTGAGGGAAGCACAAATAATGAAGAACTTGAGACATCCAAAGCTTATACAGCTTTATGCTGTCTGTACTTTGGAGGACCCAATTTATATTATTACTGAGCTGATGAGATATGGAAGTCTTCTAGAATACCTTCAAAGTAAGCAAATGACTATAAACTCATTTCAAGGGGTGCCACAGCTGTCAGTTTAGTAAATACACTAACATAAAAGACAGAAGTACAACACTTTGGTTTAATATAAAAGCTACATTATTTGTCGCATGTGGGGATGAGAAAAGAGGAAGGAAAGAGGTTTATGAATTTTTGACATGCCAAAGTATTTGAGAAGTAGGAGAGAATCATATTCACAGTTTGATTCTTGCCTTATAATGGCCCACATTTTTCCACCCAGTTCTATGAGTAGATGGGAACATACACTGACAGAATAAAAATATAAGCATACAGAAGGATAGGTCATCATATTTGACATGAAATAGAGGCACTTCCACAAAATGTACTTAACAGCTTTGAAATCTATTACTAGGAAGGGATAGCCTTTCACTGTGAATTTGTCCCTTGCCTATCACATCAGGGCTTTTATCTCAGCTGCACTTCAAAGTGCTCTTTTGAAGGCAAATAATAATTAAAAATAAAGTTGTACAGCCTGGAAGAGACTAGCATAATGATTGCACTTTAAATTCACCCCTGCTATTGAGAAATGCTTGATTCTAGTGTTGTTACCCATTTTCAGTTTAGCAGATGTCTCTGAGAAGCTAAATGTCTCTAAAGCTATAATGATCTCTTGAAGACAAAATGTTCGCTGCGATTGTCTTGCTAAATTTCTTCCCTATCTCCAGCCCTTAAGACAAAGCACTGTGAAATACCACAGACAGTACTTACCACGACACATGCCTTCCCCCATCTTCTCTGTGGAACCATTTTTTAAGTGAGGCTCAGTCCAGGGACAATTACATCTAAAGAAATCCCTGGCAGAGGGACAGCCCCACCAGGAACTGTGCAGAGAGAGTCTGCAGGAAGTTTGGGCCAGGTCATCTAAAGTTTTGTAGGCATTTAGTGGCGAGGCACAAATTTCCCTTAAATTCTCATCTTTGGTGCCTTTGTGTGCAGATTGCTGCTTATCTGATTGAAAGAGCCTGGCACAACAGGAAATGATTGCTGTGCATGAAAACATTTATTGCACTGGAGAAATAGCTCTGAGAAAGCCAGGATGAGTCACAGCTATTGCAGAGGTGAAAATTGGCCTGTTTGTGCACGGAAAACTGTTGTCGAAAAGCGGATTCGTGCCCGGCGTGCAAGTAACCAATTCCACACGCTCAGGAGAGATATTGTTTTATTCAGGCCTGGGTGCTCGGTGGACTTGCCACAAATCAAGCACCCCTGGTCTAATCACCTTTCTGTTTATATCCATGCTTCTCATACATATTTTAAATTTCTCTTTTACATATTCATTAAGTTTCCAGGAACTAATTATAATATTACATCATCCTAGACACATGCGCACTAAAGCCTTTAGGGTCTTCTTGAAGGTCTCGGGTGGTCTCTGGTGGTCAGCAGGGTAGTGAACTTTCTGTGAACTTGTCTTTCCTTCTCCTTATAAGGTTGCAACTTGTCCCCGAGCCATACTTGGATCGCTTTTATTTATGGTTTCCATAGTCAAAGTTAATTATCACTAGAATCTAACAATGCTTCTAGGATACACAGTTTATACTAGTTACAATTCCACACACTTTCAAACACAACACCTGTTAGTTACCTAACTTCTAAGCAACAAATCTTCATTGTTTAGAATTAAAGAAGCGAGCAGTATGGAATAAGAGGTACTATACCTACTGCATCAAAACAACATGTCCAGGACACATCAGCGCTGCAGCCTGTGTGTAAATCAGTTGCCAGCATATGCGCCGCAGCTGCCCTTGCTGTAGGCAGTGCATGTATGCAGCCTGATCTTTGCCTAGGTGCTCATTCCTCTAGCCCTGCATCAGAAAGACTGTGGAAAGTCAGTTGTTTTCCAGGCAGCTGTGAAGATAACCGTAAAAACGGCCAGTTGAAACCCAGCCTAGTGGTATCTCTCCTTGTCTGATGGCCTCTACACAGGGGGATAAACAGAACTAAGAGGTGGAAGCAGAGATCCAGGTGCTTTGATAGGTATTGGTCGGAGAAAAGTCATTGCCGTCACTGTAATAAGGAAAGAGATTTGAAGCTTGCGTAGAGCTCTGTGACTGGAAGTGATCTGTATTGTCTGGTGGTAAGTGCACCGCTCCTGATAAGCATTCTTGAGACTCAGCACCGCAGGAACCAGGAAAACATTTCCAAAAGGCTGCTATCTCTGTGGGCACTATGGGTAAATATGGCAAACTGGAACAGAGGGAAAGTCCAGAGGTCATTCTTTGGTTAAATTTCCCCTCCTAGAAATGCATGGTATGTTTTTCCAGCTTTAAAAATCCCTAATACTCCATGCATAGTGACTATCGCATTCCACCGTAACGACAGCTGCTTAACAATGATGGGCATTTGAATTCCCTGTGCACCCTGTGAATGTACTTTGGGATACTTCGTGATGAACACTGCTATGCAGAGTTATTGAGCTGCCACCAGTATGAGAAAAATGTAGCTGAAAACTTTTTGTTATTGGATGTGAATGAAATTGTCATAATGTATGAGTGTTTTTATCAGTTCTGATAGACTTGGGGCTTGCTCTGGCAGGGATGCAGTCTTGAAGTTCAGTGAATTATTACGGAGGCAATGCTCTCAACTGGGGAAAGTGCTGCTTATTTATTTATTTATTTATTTATTGTCAGGCATCTGTCAATAAGAATATTTTGCTGTCTTTCCTATATGAGATATTGTGATTGATTGCTTAGAACAGGGTGCAGACCCTAAGCCTTCTTTACTATCTTCTGTAATAAATTTTTCATATAAGGGCGATAGTTTTGTCAAAAAATATTAGTAAAAAAGAACATGGAGGCGCTATGTTTTCTTTATAGGATAAAGAGTAGGTCATGGGAAGGTTTTATAAATTCACCAGTAGTGCCTGGTTTGGAGTGTGGAAGTTATATTAACTTTGGTTTTTTGTTGTAGTTTTTCCTTCTTTAAAACACTTTAAACCAAACTAAAGCACATGTATACCCATATGAATACAGCTGGAAACTCTTCCGGCCTGCTCTCAACCAGCCAGATGAGAGCTGGCTCTGGCCTGGAAACCTCTGAAGTTGTACTAATGCAGTGCTGTGCTTGAACGTGCGTGCTTTGATTGGCCCAACCCAGGCTTTTGGAGGTATAGTCAGAAACCTTTATGAGACAACCATACATGATTTGCACTTCAGATCCCAAAGAGACTCGTGCTCCATCTTTGTGCACAGTTTGCAACTCCTGATCAGCTGAGGCTCCTCCTTAGAGCTTTCCCTTCTTTAGCTCCAGAACAGCAGTAGTGCAGAACCAGCTCGCAGAAAGAAACCCTCCAAGAAATATTGCAGCAGCCAGGGCAACTCAGCCTGGTCTGAGATCCCAAACAGGCCCCAATGAAAGAAATAGACTTTCAGCTGCAACTCCACCATTAGAGGTGGATCTCGTCCTTGTCCTTTAACACAGTGCACCTGTGTGTCCTGCAGGGAATAAGAGGGAGGGTTTAGCAGCTCTAACTCCTATTCTGCACTGAAGCAGCTCATTAAACATGAGGCTTATGGGTCATACTTTTTGTGCCGTGGCATTGCTGTGTTCTGCCTCTTGGAGCAAGCTTGTGTCAGGCCAGCCTGGAGCATGGCAGAGCAGTGACAAACCCGTGCTCAAGTCTGTTGGCATCCTTGTCTGCTTTCACCAGGAGGTAGTTCACAGCCTGAGCAGATGAAGGAGCAGCGTGAAAGGGAGCATGGAGAGAGGGATTTTAAACTGAGTCACATAAGCTAGTTTCCAAAACCCAGGTACTCATGCAAGGTACTTGTACATAGTTAGTTATTTTCCAATTAAATACAACATAAGCGTTATTTGTGGATTTTTCTTTGTCCAGCAAGCTGAATAATAAATGCTGATGTCTGCCAGTTATCAGAACTGCAAAACTTCAGTGTGTTATATTATTTTGTGGCCTGATGATGGATTTTCTTGATGGTTAAGCCACAGATTTTCACATAGCCTGATTTTTGCTCCTTCTCTCTTTTAAAGGTCAAGGCAGCTATTAAACATACCTATGGGAGAGGAAAAGATTTGCTGAGTCAACAATAGAAGTAAATAATCTTAATGCTGGATTATCATGACAATGAGTTTACCCTCAAAAAGGAAGTAGGACAATACACATACAGGGCAAATTTAAGAATTTAAAATTAATTTCTTTTACCTATTCATCTCAGAACATCCAGATAAGCAGGAAATTCAAGGCCTGGAGATTGCAGAATAGATTAGTAAACAATGGAATTTCACACTCTTCATTAGGAGTGACTGCAAGATTAGGTCAGATAAAATGCCGGAACTGGAGCAGGCTATGCAAAACAATGCTAAGACAGACTTTCACTATGAATCAATTCAAAATAAGCAACAGAAAACTGCCAGCTACAAATGTTTTATTTCTTTAACGCAGAGGCAGTAAGAAAAGTCACCATCCTCAATGAGAAAGGAGAACTACCAATAAATGTTGCAGCAAACATTCAGCTTTTTGGTATTGTTAAGATTCTGAAACAGAAAGTTGAAACTGTTTTGAGTATTAGAGGCTACAGAGGTAGGCACTCATGCTTCAGTGCTGCAGCATTTGCATTTGGGTGACAGTGATGCTTGACTATAACACTGATTTGGCTTACCTAGATTATCTCGGGGTATAAATTCTATGCTATGAGGAGGTCAGCTGTCCCCAAAATGCCACAAAGGCTTTGAATTTGAATTCTAATGTATTATACCCCAATGACTTTTTTTTGAGTACCTGTCTTACTATTTTTGGCTGCAGGTTTTCATGGCCTAAGGCTCTGTCCTTCATTTGTGGAGGGAAGTTGATCTGCTCAAAGTTCTTCTACTACTTTGTTTGAACAGCCTATCTTTGATCGCCAAATCTCTATTTCTGGGACTTGCTGATCTTACAGTGGTGGGAATGGCAGGCACATTGCTTCAGAAAGTTCTGCAAGAGAAGCAGGCAGCTTGAAAGCAGCTCAAGGAATCCTACTGTTGAGTAGCAGCAACAGAGATAACAGCGTGAAGCAGTCAAGTGGACTGGAAAGTGAAAATGAGAGTTACACTTGACAGCAGATGGTATATTTCCTAGTAAGAATCATTGGAGAACAGGGAACCAGCATAATTTTGTGCTTTTCCATCTTTAGTCAGCTTTGGCTACACCCAGTGAGTTCTGACATTAACTTTTACTCACAGTTTGGAACGGGTTATGCACTTGTCAGAAAGGCAAACATCTGCATTACTATCGGTGGGTAAATGCCTTTTTCTTTGGACTGTGTCAGAAGCTCCTTCCAGGCCTAGATCAACTGCTGCATTTAGTATCTACTCTTTTAGAGAGGATGGGACAGGCATTGTTACTCAGTTATCATGAAACTAGCTGCATGACTTTAAGTGACTTTAAGTAACTTTAAGTAACTTTCACTAACCTGTGTCACTTGATCGGGCTCTTACTTTATTGTATTGCATGGTTTTGTTGATTTGTGTTGGCTATTTGAACCAGTCAGCTGTTACGTTATTTATATCTGAATACCGTAAATATTATGCTATCCTTGTCATCTTCTTTTTAAACAGAAGATGCAGGCTCCGAAATCTTCCTGCCACATCAAGTAGACATGGCTGCTCAGGTGGCTTCCGGGATGGCTTACCTTGAATCTCAGAACTATATCCATCGGGATCTGGCAGCCAGGAATGTTCTTGTTGGTGAACACAATGTTTACAAAGTAGCAGACTTTGGACTTGCAAGAGTTTTTAAGGTGAGTTGTGAGAGGGTGAATTGGCTCTACTTTGACTCTGGGGAACAAGGTGGAGGAGGTCAACTAAAGAATGAACTGTAGCCTCTGAATTGCTGGGTTCAGGCAAAAGGCATGCCCAGGGAAAAAAGGACCCCTAACGTGTTCACTTGTATCCTCTACCTGCGTTATCCCATGCAAGGGTAGAAGCTGGCCTGTGCCTTTGTGTCAGTCTGAAGATGGCATCCCGGTGTCTGCTTCCCACTCAGCCACCGAGGAGGGAGCCTGGCAAGCAATACCCTTTGCTGCACAACCTTTATCCACAACACTAGTGTCTGCCACATGGAGAGAGATCGCAGGAATGATGGCAAAATTACATTCCTGAGCCTGTAAGGGAAGGCATATAAAAATGTATTGACAGCTATTCTTTCCTTGTTCACTTCCCCACTGCCTCCATGATGCTTGCGAGTGCAGGTAGTAATCGTAAAAGGACCTTATTCCCCTCCACGACTAACAGCGGAGTTCATAAAGTGAGCTCTCAGAGCATTAAATCTGATGCAGTTTCAAGTTCTTTGCCATTGCACTGTTTTTTTTCTCTAGCCCTTGAGGACGTGGAATGCCAAGTAATGCTGACCAACATCACCCTAGGAAAGAGCTGTGGTTTAGAAATGAGATTTCCTACCTCTGAAAATGATTTTATCAGAGTTAGAAAGATTTGATTTGCCATATTTTATGGATATCAATATGTAATCTATAATTTCTGAGGCCTTATTATTGTTTTTATTGATTTATGTTCTTGCACTGAGAAGGAAAAACAAAGAAAAAAGCCTTCTTCTTCTCGTTTGGTTTTTTCCATTCAAGCAGCAGAAATTGAAGTTCATAACAGAGTTGGATTTATTACATACTGAAGTATAGAATAATGGCTTGACAATGGCATCAAGGGACTTTGAAAGTGCTTTTTGCTTAATTTTGATTCTTCTAGTTATGCGTAAGTTCAGATTGCACATTTTTTAACATGAAAAATATATATTTTTAAATGAACAATGCTTACAATGGATATTTCTCTTCTGTCCTCACTAGAGAGGGTAATAATTTACAGCTGTTGACATTTCTTGTTAAAACTGAACTTTACTAAAATACTCTGTCATAGAGTCATCTTGGCAGACTTTCTTAGGAATTTTCTGTCTCCTAAGCCAAAGCACTAACATGGTCACATGCAAAGATCCCAAAGGAGTAGGTGTGAGAAATGAAATCTGTATTTCTGTATGCGTTAATTAGCATGATGAAATAATTTCTTGTTTCTAGAGATGAGTATTATGGTCAAGATGCCAGCTGTATCAGTATGTAGTTACAAAACACTAACAACCAGTCTTTTCAAAACTATAGGGCATTACAGCTGGGAAACGTACATTCTGTATTAAAAACAATCAAACAAACAAAATCTTGTACACATTTGCCTGGATTTGCATGTGAAAAACCTGACTTGGATGTGACTGATGTACACTAATCTACGTTTAGGAATTAAAGAGGGAATAAATGTTCACGAAGTTTAGATATCTGTGCTATAAAACTTTAAGGACATGATTCTACAAAATTGCAAGGAAATAATTTTTCTTTTTCTATGTGTCTTTCATCTTCACTTTACATGAATTAATGGGACCCACTGTAAGCTAATATGTTAATTTAAATCACTTGGAGTTTGCTCTTTGGTCCCCAAACCTGCTTAAGTGATTGTTATCAAAGTCAATGGCCCTTCAACACCGCAATAAATCACAGAAGAAAGGTTCCGAAATTCATTAGCTCTTGCTCTTGCCTTCTCTGTTTACTGAAGACCAGACGTGGAGCCATTTGGTCTCCAGTGTCAGCAGGATGCTTACACTACCACTCCGGCAGACTTTTGAAATCTTGCATGCCAGGTCCACAATTCACAGTAGCAGGTCATAATTAATCACGAGCCACTCCAACGCTGCGTGCTCACTTGAAATGATAAATGCTTTAGAAAAGCCTCCGACGAACGGCAGCATTTCTCAACTGTGAAGCCCCATTCAACAATAGACTTTAGAAAGTGCGTGCTTTAATACCATGAAAGGCAAGTGATTGGCTAAAAGAGGGTAAGATTAAGCACATGCTTAGCTTAGTCAGGTGCTTAAGTGCTTTGCTGAAGCAGATCTGAAATCAGCCTTGCTTCGTTTTACCCGTGACAGGTAGAAAATGAAAATGTATATGAAGCTAGGCCTGAAACAAAACTCCCAGTGAAATGGACAGCCCCGGAGGCAATCCGCTACAACAAATTCAGCGTTAAGTCAGATGTCTGGTCATTTGGAATACTTCTGTTTGAAATAATCACCTACGGGAAGATGCCTTACGCTGGTAAGTGCTTTTACCTGAAGAATGATGTCTAATGTTTTCTTGCTTTAAGAACGACACAAAAAAAAAGTTGAATGCCTGTACTACGGGCATGTTAAAGGGTTAAAACTGTAAATACAGAAAGATGAGGTCCATTTAGTGGGTCAGGTCTTCTGGCTCCCTGGAAGCTTTCCAAAGACTGTGATTAGCAGCCATTTAAGCTTCCTCTCGCTGGAGTCAACCTGCATTGCACAGGCACCTAAGCCAACTGGCTACTTCGCTCCAGCATCAGATCAAAGATGCCAATTCTTGGACTCTGGAAAAAGGGAAGGTTTTTCTGTCCCCCATCCTGTCCTTGGGTTTGGGGTTTTTTTAATTTATTTTTTGGGGATATCTCATGGAAGAACAGATTATTATGTATGAAGTGCTGCACAGGCACTTCAGGAAGAAGGTGTCTGAAAAATGAATCATGGTGGTTTTACTCCCTTCCCTCATATTTGACTATTGCAGTGGAAAGTCTTCATAAGGAGAAGGATCACAAGAATTAGGAATAAAATGTCACCAACGTCAAAAGCAGATTTAATGGTGTGAGAGCAGCCATTATTCCTAGCACTGTGAGAAACGCTCAAGGAACTGTGGCTCCAATAACACAAGATATCAGTGAGATGATTGACTGTGACTCATTTTGTGCTGGTGAGGAGAATACAAGGGAAGGACTAAAGCAAAAAAAAGTTACGCTGCATCTGTACAGGCCTGAGGGGTGTGCGTTCGCCATAAACTACATTTCACAGGGTCCCAAACCGGTATTTCCTGTAAGAGGAAAAACTGATTTTGCTTTTTGATTCCCACCCTCACCTCCTGTGAAACCATTATGAAAAAAAAAAAAAAGAAAACCATAGCCAAAAATCCTCAGCTCTTTCTTATATAAACTACAGGTGTGTGCATATGAACACACACATATGAATAAACTATTCAAGTATAAATGATATGTAACACCATGATTCTTGGTACTGTCTGAAAATATGTTCAGCATTATCCCTTTGCAAAGGCATAGTTTACTTGTAACTTTACAGTAGAAAATGTCTTTTGCCGTGCCTATTTGCTTACTTGGTATTACTTTCAGGAGTTTGTCCTCAGTAGTCAGTCAGGAGAAGAGGTTATGTTGATCCATGGTGGCAGTGGGTAACGTACAGAGATCTAGGGAAAAGAAGTAAAGATTATGCAATACAAGATTTAATTTAAAAAGTAGAAAATTGAAAGGGAATGGGACAATAGTCTTAATATATAAAGGTATAGCAAAGGTAGGGGGATGGTTTCTTCTCCATGACTCGCGGTGACAGAGCAGGCAGGATGCCATCGCGCAGCTGCACCAGAGGAAACTTAGGGCTGACATTAGGGAAGACTTTCTAAATGTGAAAGCAGGACAGATTTTCTTGAGAGGTTTTGAAGTCACTGAGACTAGAGGGATTTAGGAACAATTTCAGCGAAATAGGTGTCAGAAAAATTTTGGCAAACCCGGGTGGCGGAGGAAAAGCCTCACACCCAGACGAACCCATTTGCTATGCCTCTCAGGTGGCGCAGTGGGGGTGAGGGGGCTGGGAAATGCTGGAGGTGGTTTTTAACTGCTGGTTTGGGATCCTCCAGTGACTCCCGACTCCTGTGGCCCGTTGCCGTTGAAGGGGGGCTGCGGAGGCCAGCTCTGCCCTCAGCGTGCACGCGCACCTCACGGGGGGGCATCCCCTTGCCTCGTCTCAGTAAGAGATAGGGCCACGCGGTGTCACTCGGTAGACCCCAAGTAGTCTGACGAGCTCCTTTCGGCTTGCAGGGATGCCAGGGCATCAGGTGATCCAGATGCTGGACAAGGGGTACAGACTTCCTCAGCCGGAGACCTGCCCGGCGCCGCTCTACCAGCTGATGCTGCAGTGCTGGAGCGCGGAGGCGGGCGGGCGGCCCACCTTCGAGGCCCTCTGTGGGCAGCTGGAGTGCTACTTCGAGACCGACTCCTCTTCCTACGCCCACGCCCAGGCCGTGGTGAAATGAACCCCCGGGCAGGGGCTGAGGGACAGACGCCGGCGAACACGGCTGAAGCGGGGGGCTGTGAAATCGGCCTGACCTCAGATGTGGAGGTTATTAGGGGCTGCTGAGGAACTGTGGTACGTTTTCATGCCCGCGCTGATACTCAAAGACACTTAAAAATTTTTGCTGCTGGCAAGAGTTTTGCAAGACTAAGCATCAGGAAGCTGGAAGGGTGGGGGCTTCTGAAAAATAAAAAGTCTTCTATTTATTTTTTAAACAACAGATCTCAAGAATGAACAAATGAAATGAGTGTTATTGAATAACCATTGTAGCATTTTGTAATTTCTTTATTGGAATAATTATTTGCAGTTCCTTAGATTTTTGATTCCTACCAGGTTGTTCTCATGAAGGAATGTGATGGCTCTGCACAGCGGGATCTGTGCTTCCAGAGTCCTCTCATTGTAAAAAAAAAAAAAAAAATGTGACTGTGAAGATGGCAGAATCTGGATTAATTGCCTTGCTTAGACTTGAAGTACACGTGCTTTTGCTATATCAGAAAATAAAACAGATGTTCATGGGAGAAAAGAAATTATTTTGTTTTGTGGATGCAAAGAGTGATCTTTTTTAATTTGTCTACTGTTCCTCTTTTACAAGAATAAACACAATTATTATTAGATTTCTGAAGCTGTTTATTCTTAATTTTGTTAAATAGCGCCACGGAACCGATGATTTATTGCGCATTGAAGTGTAAGGATTTGTTTTATAGTTCTTCATTTTAGGAATATTGGAGGAGAAGATATTTTAACATGAAATCAAGACTGCCTTAGCCTTCTACAGTGACCCCCCTCTCCTCTCCTGCTGCCCAAATCAGAGACCCTCTTCAACAGGACAAGGCCCAGGGCAGGTCTAGGTATTTTGCAGAGGAACTAGCAATCCATGCTTCCGTCTTCTCCAGGTGTAACTTTATTATAGGAGATTTAAATAATAGATGATCCATTTTATTTTGTTCCACGGGGAAATGGAGCCCAGGTGCTTCTGTTAGCAGTCTTTACTGCTACAGATCTTAGAATTTTTTTCCAGATTTTCTAATTAACTACAATATCAGTTCTGCTAAAATTGGATATCACTGTGACAGTTTTATGTTCTCAGTTGTGAGGCTTAGAGAACCAAGTTTCAACTATTTACTTATGATTAATCAGTTAATTATTTAACAACATAATCCAGGAATTAAGAGCTATACTGTGTTAACATAGTGTGAGCTCAGTATAAGTGTGCTACCATTTTCTGCTAATATCAAAAAAGGATATAAATAAATGAAAAGATTCATTACTTTAAAGGCTGGGCGGCTTTTATTACATATTTTTCATTTTCTTTTCTTCTCTTTATACTTCGAATCCATTCATCTCAGTGCCTTGCTTCTAATTTTTAATTTCCTTTTCCCCTCCTCTACTTTTGGAAAGCAAAACACCTTTTTTTTCTTTCATACGCATCTCTTATGTACTTGCTATTCAAAACTCCTTTCCTTATTTATTGTTTTTCTCCTCTTTCTATCTTACTACTTTCAGAGTCTTTCTAGCGTTCTGTCTCTGTTCACCTTCGTTTTCTGTGCAGTGTTTCTCCCTTCTAACCGTCTTTATACTAATTACATTTGTAAAGCACAATACAGCGATAATTAATTAGCTGTCATAGCATCCATGCGATTTTGAAAAGTAATCATCCACTCTGAAAGAAGAAGAGGTTAAATGGCTTTGCCAAACCCATCCTGATAAGGATTGGTGTGGAAGGAACTGGAAGCCTCGCAGACAGTCTCGTGCTGTAATACCATCCCTGTTTGTTTTGAGACTCGTGCTAGCTACTGGCTCATGGCCCCAACAAGATGTTATTTATGATTATCAAAGCTCCATCAATCCATGCATCTCTCATCTGGTTAGGAGCAGTGTTTTACACTATTCAAGTATGCGGTTAGCAAATCCCACAGAGTAGGTTTATGTAATAAGAATAGGAATGCTGTTATTCGGAAAGATCTCTGCGTCAAACTTGCAACCTTGTTATTCAAGATTTCTAAGATGATTTTTCAGACTGAAAACATTAAGGATGTTGCAAATAAAAGTTGAGTTTGCCCAACTCAAAAAAAGTGTTGATAAAAGAAATACAACCTTAAAAAGCACAGACGTGCAGTTCACAGGGGTCTATGTCTTTTTTTTTTTCCCCAAAGATGAGTTTCCTCAAAGATGAGGAAAAAAAATTGACAGTAGGGAAATAGCAAAGTTTTCAGAATTCCAGATTATACCAACTGTTCCAAGCTGCTCTGTGCTGGCCTCTGCCCTCAGGTGGAAGTTAGCAGGATTTTGTAGGACTCCACTGAAGTGACACCAGTAATTCTGAAGAAAGCACACCTGTACAATAAATATCTTCCTAAACCAACATATAGGGAATAGAAGGACTGTTGTACAGCTAAGATGGATGCCTTGTCTCCTTAATTTCTCCTATAGTCAAAGGAGAGAGAGAGGCTCCTTGAGATGGTGAATCAGTGCACCAAAACTGCATTTCTCCTCTGAAGCACCCCAATGGGCTTCTTTCTGTTTGCTACCGTAAAGGTATCCAGGAGAGATGAGACTCTGTGCTGAGGGATGTGTGTAATAACCCACATGTTGTAAACTTGAATTAACTGTTTCAAGCTCCCCCTACCAAGTGTGGCCTCATGAACCAGCTTTAGCTGAAAGGAGCAGAAGCTGCAAGTGAGCTGCACCCTGCTGAGCTGTGTGAGGAGCGGGCACCCGCATGTGATGGCCTCCAGGTGATGCGGCCTGGCACACTGGGCTGCTGCCAGCAGGCGTGTTCCCCTGCTGCTGCATCCTGCCATTTTATCTCTTGTGCTTTCTCTTTGCATGCGTGCACAGCCACAGCTAGTTAATGGAGTTTGGATCTGCCAGCTGCCTCTAGTATGTGCTGGCCCAGGGTGGGAGACAAGCAGCAGCAGCACTGGCTGAAAGCAGGAGGTAGATTCACTTTGGTGTGTCTCGTTATAGGCACTGCATCAAATAAATTAGTTTATTTGTCTTCATCTTTGAGGCAGCATGTGCTTATTTGGCCTCCCCAAGGCGATGGTACTGTAGGTGAAGAGGTGCAGTCAGCCCTCGTCTTCCGTGCCTGAACACCACCTCCATCCCATTGGTGTGTGTTCTGCGACCCGTACACCCTCTTTTCTTAGCAGAATTGGAAAGCAAGGAAAGGCAGGAAGGCAGGTAGGTGATGGGGCCAGGACATTCCTCTTTCTCTTGCACTGAGTTGCTCTGAGAAAGTCTGGTGCCTGGTAGAGCCCCTTTCAACAATCCAGCTGAGGCCAAACTTGGAAACCACAGATGCTGCCATGAGATCCAGTGATTCCTCTTTCTGGCTTAAATACGTGCACTTTCATTTCCTTATTTTGCCTGTCCCTAAACTGCTGTTATACCAGTGAAATGCTGCCACTCTCATTTGAGCTCTAAATTTGGGTCTCTTTTTCCCTGGGCTGGCAGGGGAACAAAGGAGGGAAAAATCAGCAATGCAACAGAATCAGCAAAGCTCTGGAAATAGAGAGTAATGTGGAGAATTACTCATTTGTTCTCAGCTCTTTCTCCCCATAGTTTTGCAGTCAAATGGATCCATTACCGAGAAAGACTGGAGGAAGAAGGTGGCAAAGGGTGATAAACCTTCACAGAGTTCAATTTGCTTACAGGCAATGCAACAGGCAAAACTATACCTTTCCAAGTCCAATTCCATTTTATAATAATTTTATTTATATGACAGATAACAATTATAGTCAGAAGTCTTTGCTATGACTTGATTTAAATTAAACGTCAAGGTTATCATTCCCAGTTATAGTGCATAGCGAGATGGGTTTAACTTATCTCACTCTATTCTTGAGGCCTTTTATGTTCAAGGTTCTGCTGGAGCGATCTATTGCACTTGTTTTTACCTGATGGATCACGGAAGGAAAATAATGGATTCAGTTATGAGAAACAGTAATAGGTTTTTTTGAACTGACATAAATTTCTATGTTTAGATAGAATAAAAGGATCAGGAAGAGATAAGTTGAATTTTCTACAATAGACCGGTCCTTGTGAAATTCACTTCACATAAATTGTACTGAAACGTCTTTTATGTAATGTTTTATTTATGTAGTTCAGTTTTTCTTTGAGAACTAAATCATTTTATGTGGTCTTACAAAAGATAACTTAAAAATGTCCAGCCAAAAAGAAAGAACCTCCATTTTTCTTAAACTCTCCATTCTTCAAGAAGTTACGGAGCAATGCAATTATTTTGAACTGTAGTATTAGGGAGTTCCTAGTGCTTATTTTTGACTCCTATTGGAGAACCTTTGCTCACCTAATTTGCATTCAAGAACATATGCAGGAATAATAAACGTGATAGGGCAACAGGGAACCTTCTATCACTTGTACTGCTTTCTTCTTTAGTATCTTGTACTTGCTCTCTGAACGACTTGACTACAAGCAGCAATTTTCTTTGTGTGGATTTGTAACTTATAGCATGCAAGGAACTGAACCAGCAGACTGCGTGATTTTATTGTGGTTCAACAAACTATCAGTGCATAGAAATGGAGCAAATGAGTCATTCAAGTGATTGCTCCTTATGCTCTTCTACCTGCTTCTGTTTCACTGCTCTAAAAAGTGCTGCAGTATCCTGTCCACTCAATGCTCCCGTGGTCACTGCGACTTGCTGGTCAGCTACTTGAAGCGTATGGATCTTGCAGCGGATAAAAATGCTGCACGTAAGAGTTGTGCCACTGTGCTCAAAGAGATACAGATGTGTGGTAGATTTTTATGGAAGGCTTCCATTCTGTTCCATCAACATCTGGGCCAGATGCGTTCTCCAGTGTGTGACAGACCCTGGAGTCAGTCACCTGCCGGAAAAGTTCGCCCGGAAGAACTCTGCATATGCTCGAACGAAATACTGAACTGGGGTCTATGAAAAAGACTTCATTCTATCCGTGCTTACTATTAGCAGGTCCATGTAATTTATTTTTTCAGTCTCAGGCTTCTCAGGAATGACTAATACAAGAGAAAAAAAATCAGTATGAGAAATGATATGTGTAAGCAAGCTGGGGAAATCACTGAAAAGTACTTTGGCATTTTAATCTTCACAGCTATATTGTGCTGAAGAATTCAGTCCTTTCTTATTTCGGTATAGAGGAAATTAAAATGTACATTTGAAGCATTCAGTGTCCTAGAAATGAATTTTAGCCAATTCCTGGATCTAAATATCACTAGAATTGAAAATGTGATAGAAATTGTACCTTGGTTCCCACCACTATTTTCAACAAAATTAATTCTGCTAAAATTAGGCAGATATGTGAGAAGACAGGAGTACAACAACTTCTTTATTTCTTCTCCCTCCCCCCCAGGTCTTTACCAATATTATTACAGGAGGATTAGAACTCCCACGGAGTGGAAACACTTTTTAGTTACGCTGAGAGATAAGAGTTTTTCCCGTACTTTTTCTAAAGTAAAAAAAAAGTTAAGCCTTGAAGATTATTCCCAAAACTACTCTTAAAAAAATAAGAAGAAAAAAATGTAGGAAGTGTTTATCATGGTTTTACAAATGTTCATGTCTTTAGAAAATACAATGGAAAAACATTTCAGAGCAAACAGAAAGTTGCTGCTGAATTTGTAAAAAACCCTCTTTGGATAAGCTGCTGTTTACACTATTAAAGAAAAGGAAAACATACTGCACTGCATTCTTTTCTCTAATTACTTTGATATAAATATCTGGGTATACTGATTGGACTTCTGGTTTTTAATATACTATAGAATTAAAAAATACAGCAATATCAAAACAATTTTATTTTTTATTTCCCGTCTCTCTGTGTAGCTATATAGTTATCTCTCTCTGCTTAGAATAATATCTGAACATGTTGAAGTTTTTGTTGTCGGTCAAGTATGGTTTTCAGCATTGTTTTTTCTCTCACTATTTTTTTTCTATTATTAATAATTTTTAAAATTTACTTGGATGTTTTTATACTATGATTAGTTTATTTACATTTGCAAACAGCAAAACCTGTTCATATTCCAAAGTGCTCCATTACTCTGCCAAATATTTTAAACGACCAAAAATAGAACACAATGCATTCAGGTTTTTTTTTTGTCTATGAGGCAGCTTCTTATAAACATATATCTGTCCACTCTATGCTGCCACCAGCATCTCAGTTCCACATCCCTCTCAGAAGCCAGAAGAATGAAAACTGAACGTGCAGGTTCTTCTAGAACTCCTCGGCTCTGGATTACTTTGCACCAAAATTTAAAGTTTCAAAAATTTCACAGGTACTATTAGCTATGGACCAAATACAGCATCTGTTAAGGAGCCAACACCACCATGATACACTGTAGCAATGTACTGCAGGCTTTTAGCTACACTAGCTTTGGACTGTAATTATCCAAATAATAATACCATGTTGGCTTACATGATTATAGGTTCTGTAGTGTAGGCGTGTTTCCTTTATACCTTTTTCTTGCAAAAACCTGACATATGTTCAGTAGTCCTGGCTTTTGAACCGATGTGAGATGTAGGTCCATGTCTTGCACTTGGTTTCATTTCAAGTGAAAAACTTAAGAAAGATGATAACAAAATTTTCGTATGATAAAGAAAAAAACCTATTTTTTTGTATCTAGATAGGTATAAATAATAAAATGTGTATTTCACTGTTCCTTTTATCTCATCTTCTAAATATAGGCACCAGTTCTCCAAAGTCAGCAATGTCACCTGAAGCCACACTCTTATCACAACACTGTGATGATAACTGTCTCTCCTCTTCCAGTTGTTCCACCATCAGCATTACCTGTCCCCTTAGCAAGCTGGCTCTCATCCATACTCTCATCCCTGCCAGACACCAGATCAGTTATAGAAAGAGAGACATGCAGTAATGAGTTAGAAGCCCACAGGTCTTCTTTGATTTATTTAAATGTTGCCCTGCCGCACGCACATACATTGAATTAGGATAATAAGATAGACTCCTATCGCGGTTGACAGACTGCCTTCAGAGTTAATGAGAAATGACTCAATACAAATCTTTGGGACCCCTTAACTATGAATGAATAATATTACTATAGTCAGATTAATAAGGTACTGGAATTTGGAAAAAATGAGGTATGAGAGCTGCTACATCACAAACTTCACAGCCTTCCCTGAAAGAGAAACATGAGCCTGTTTCTGTAGGAAGGGGTGGTGGGAAGAGAAATTCATTGATGGTAGGGCGCAAGAGATTGTGATGGTTCTCTAAATACCTGACATCAGGGTCTTAATATTGATCTGGCATTTTCCCGTCAGACTAGAAATAGAAAATGGACCAGACTGTTAGTGGAGGGAAAATCAGTGATACAAGGCATGCCTATAGTCTAAGGTGTTAGCAAAGTATAGATCTGGAACAGTAGGTGGGTTGGAGGGCAGGCTGGGACACTCTTTTTCTGCCTGTGCTGTGACTACATGAGGGTCTGGCTCCCGGGCAGTCTGCCTCAAAAAGCAAACACACATTGGAGACCAAAACTGAGATGAAATCTCATCACTGTCGGTTGCCTTTAAGAAAACCTCTGCTTACAATCCTGTAAAGCAAACACTGGTGACATCCTTTACTTTAAGTACTGGTTGTACACTCTGGACATGTATACCAATACCCCAGCCAGCTTCAGGCTGTCCAGCTGGGGTAGCTGCTGTCTTCTGGCTATGGCCGTGTGAAATCAGCAGTTCCTAATTGGGATCGTTCTGACTTTTGATGTGGATGAAACTTCTGATTTCTGAAATGCCACTGGTGTGCATTGAAGCTCACACAAAACCAAGACAATATTCTTGCCGTGGAAATTCTGCAGGGAAAGGCTTTGTTTCGGCAAGCGTTTATATCCTGCTTAGCGCCTTTCCCAAGGTCTTTGAGAGATTTTACAAGACTTCAGGTTGCAGCAGCAAAGGGCCCATTCCTGGTTCCATTGACTCCCTGTCAGAAGTAGATGAAGGACTCCGGTAAGTTAACACAATTTCTCATGAGAGTATAACTAAAAGAGATAAGGAGGGAAGCAGAGAATTCAGAGCAAAAAATGAGTTCTTTTTTGGATCAGTTCTCCATCTACATCTTTAGGTCTGCATGGACATTTCATTTTATCCTTTCCACTTTGAGGTTTATTAAGATTTTTTGGTCCTCGTAGGAAAACCTAGTCTAATCAAAGCTGTTACTAATGTCTAGAACACTCTAGTCAATTTTAATTTAGCTTGGCAAGGGTAACTTTTAGTGTCAAATTGACTGAATTAGCCAAAAGTTGGAAGCACTCCTGTGCCAAGCTCATTTCCCATCATGCTTGTAGCTTTAGCCCTGAATAGCCCTGTAACGCCACAGATTGATATGTAGGGTCAATGGTAGGTAGAAACAGCTGAAGGGTGACGCGATAGTTCTCCCCATCCTGGCACCACAGTGGTACGTGGTCATATTACTGCATGTTTGACTCCTGAAGACACTTACCTGTTCCACCTCAGGAGCATGCAATGTAGCTATGATTTTCCTCTAGTCAGTTGTCACACTAATAAAGGAAGTGTATTTGCTAATCCCTGCCTCATACAGTGATAAGAGATTTCACTATACTTGTGGTTTCTGGAGGTCTGATAAGTGCATATCACATCCTCTTACAGATCTTAAAGCTCTAAAATAATTTTGTGAAGTTTTTCTTATTCACCCCTGAGATAAGAGATCTACATCAATCAATTATCATGTGAAATGATTCTTAAGGGCAGAGATAAAACATTCAGAGTATTAGAGAATAACTATAATTTATTTCTTTAATTCTTCATATAACTAAATTATGAGTTATAATGAGATATTACACAAGATTTATTTAGGATGGATTTTGAAACTTTATTGCAGGAAACATACTTAAAGTTATAAATTGTTTATTACATTGGCCCTTCTTTAGCCTGATCTGTGGAATAACTGTATTCTCAACAGTGAATTCTTAATGTACTTTACAGCAATAAAATTTAAATATAGTGCAAGTGTCAAATATTGATTTGGAGTTAACTTATGACTGGTATCTAAATCATAATGGTGCTGTTTCTTAAGGCTAAAAACATCTGACCCCTTACTTTATTATCTTTTATATTTTATGAGTAAGATTAAACTTCTGTCCTTCTAAAATTAAAATTTACAGTTGCACACTCTCAACATTAATACATTTTTGTGGCTATGAAGGCGGTTAGAAACCTTCCTGTACTTCAAATAGGCTTTTTGAAATTAGGAAATAGCAATTTTCTTTATGGTATTTCCATGCTTCAGGCAAAGATGTGACTTCAATCTGCATGGATATAACAGAACAAGCTTTACATTACAAGATAACTCGGGTGCCACTACCAAATAGTTGTAGGAAACTAGAATCTATTACCGGCCTTACAGAGAAAGCTGAAGAAATGTATCACGGAGTTTGTCTCTGCAGTTTTGTGATGTTTGGCCTCACTGTTAGCAACCCCTGCACTAGCTTGTAAAAATATATCAGGTAGGCTAGCATACGTTTCAACAACTGCAATGAAGATACATCCTCTGCCCTTTTGAGAAATTGATAAGGAGAAGGCTAAATCACCTAGTCATTCAAGTTTAGTATTTTGGTATGAAAAGAGAGAGATGAAAGTTTAATAAATAGTCTCCTGAGTGGCACTTTGGGCTAGCTTTTAAAATGCCATTGTTTCTTACCCATCATAGGTAACGCAGAGTTCAGTACATCGCAGATGTTCAGCTGAATGCTTTTACCCTGTGTTACTGCGGATGCGCTGTTACTGGGTTCAGTTAGTAGATTAGGAACGGCCTGTACAAACTCCAGTCTTACTTTTGACTTGCAGTGTAAAACACTGAAAGTTATTTATCTGCCTTAAGTGGATGAGGATGAGATAAAAACAGGCAAAGAAGGAGAATGCCTACGGAGGTAAAGTGTTCTGGTCTCAAAAAGAGCACTGTATTCAAGAATGTATGACAGCTAAATACTGGAGTCCTCCTCCAGATGTTTCCAAGACAATGAGGCCAAAAGGTTGGGTCTCCTTGTGACACCATGCGAGTCCAGTAGGATTTAGGCGTCATTTGTTGATCTCAGCTAGAAAAATATAATTCAAAGAAACCCACCAAGCTCATTTTCAAAGACACAAATTCCTTTGGCTGTTTGACTACCTTCCCTTGTGTGGCATAGGAGATAGTAGTACTGGTATAAACTTTACAAAAGGCTTTTTCAAAGTTTACGTGGTGAATGAGGTCAGCAAGGATTAGGTACACCAGTCTCTGTAGCGAGCGCGGCGATGTGCCCTGTCCGGCGTTAGAAACAGCCACCTCTGCCTCCCGATTTGAACAACCCGGCTCTTTGGCACCGGGCAGCGCTGGGGGGCAGACCCACATCTCTAGGCACCGAACGGCTTACGTTAACCACTTGGTTTCTACCCTAACAAAAAGGAAGCTACAAATTAATACAGTTCAAGGTTTCACACCTCTATTTAGAAGACATGACTGAGAAGCTCATTCCTTCGGAGTCGTTGGTCATAAACCCAAAATGCCAAGATCAGATGGCTGGTCCTCTGCCCACGCAGACGGCAGCCCTGCGGAAGCGCCTGGCGGAAGCAGGACAGTTACAGCCAGCTGAGGCCTTTGCACTGGGGCTACGGGAACAGGCAGGGGCAAACACTAGCCCTGGTCCGGAGAGTGCCCTCGATGCCAGCTTTGCAGCAGGCAGCAGGCTGTGGCGGTGGCAGGCCTGGGCTGCCCTCACTCTGGTCAGCCATCTCTCCCTCCCGGCCCAGGGAGGCATTTGCTTTCTAGGGAGGGCTGGTAGCTGGCGGAGGGCGCAGTTGCCCCGTCAGTGGCCACTCTTAGGGGGTTTCCAGCCTGACCCCCACCCCGGGCCTCCCCCGCCCTTTTCTATTGCTCTGCATTTCAGCTTAAAGAAGGGACGCTCCAGCAGGCCTGCAGCCTTTGCAGGTTATAGTTAATTTTTTTTTTTTTTGGGGGGTGGTGGTGGTAGTGGTTTTTGTATGTGTGTGGTTTTGTTTTGCTTTGCTTTGTTTTGTTTTGTTTTCAAATTTGCTTCAGCAAAGGCGTAAACGGTTTAAGTTACAGAACAGCTTGGACGTAAGACCCTGGGTGGAGACCCCTGCATGGTCAAACTCCCTCTTTACCCCACATTTCACTAAAACATCTTTCAGTGGCAGTGCTAAGCACAATATTGACAAGAAGGTGTTTGCTAAACCTGATTTCACCTGCTGTGATCCTTGTAGCTGTTATTGGAAAGCCCTGCTAGTCTTGAACTTGAGTTCAACCTTTAACATTTCTGAGAGAAGAATTTCCTTTCCCATCTTTCCAGGCGGGGGGGGACAATGGAGGACAAACGCTGGATGCAGAGGCAGATACTTGCTAGCGTCTGCTTATTTGATTCCTCCTCCCTGTCCTTCATGGAAGCTTACTGAAGTCCAGGAAAAAAGTAGAGCAGAAACACACTGGTATAAATTATTCAAGGATGCTGCTGTTTCTAAGAAGAAGCCAGGAGGAGTTTGCCTATAAAACATTAACATGACATTTTTGAATTGTGACGGGTGGGTTGGGAGAAGGAAGCTTAAGAATGAGCAGAACACTGTTATAAGGAAACAGAGACATTTTTTTAAACTACAAATAAGCCTGCTTTATCACCGAGTTGCACGCGGGCTTCCAGTGATTATGTGTTTGGGAAAAAGGGAGATGGGGTATTTAAATCTTAGAAAGTCTTATCAATAGTTTACAAAAGATCTGTTCAGTGCTGCTACGGGAAATCAGAAAGAGGGTCAGAGTCAGTCCAGCTGTGTTTCTTCACTATTCCACTCCTTTGGTTAAAGTTGGGGAGTGATCCACTTGCCCTAATTAAAATATTGAAAACCCCTTTTGCTTCCAATTGACAATTTGGAATCTTGACTTGGTTGTGATCTGCCTGATTTCCCTGGAGACACCGAAGTACAAAAGGTGCAAAGAAGGTATAATTTTTTATTTAACTTCAGTAGATAGCGACAATACAATGATGCCAAATTCCTTCATCTGATAGAGCATTTTTTTCAATTGGGAAGCCCTACGGCAATGTCAGATGCCCTCTATTTAATGACATCCGTGTATCTTAGAACTAAAATACTATTTCGGACAGACTGAAGACGGGTTTCTAGGTGAATAAAACATCTCCCAGGACTAGAGACAGTGAACAATGTCTTATGTTGAATGGGGCAACTATGTAGAATTTATGAATTTGTCACCGTATTTTTTGGCTTTGTACCTTTAGTTCAATGTTTCAAATCTTTGACTCCTACGATTTAGCCCTATGGCCTTTCTCTTTTTCCCCATAGGTGATTCAAATTTTCTTTTCCTAATGCACGGTTTTCTGCAAAAGCAAGGTCTGCTACCTATATAGAAGCTAGGGATAAAAGTGATGCTCACAAAAGGCTAGCCTACAGAAGTAGATTTCCTTCTTCTCTTTTTCTTTCTATATATAATTTGTATATAGTACTATTTCATTTCCCAGCTGAATTTCTTTCTTTACTGTTTTTTTCCCTCTTGGGTTGATTTTTTTGCTCCTCTCTGTCCTGCAGTGTATGATTTTCTTTTTATCTGCTCACTGTTCCTTTTTCCCAGATATACAATGCCAATAATATTTGAGTCAAATTTTTAACAGATGAATACATTTGAAATGATGCAAAGTGATGCTGCCCACTTTGCCCAGGCAGCACAGGAGAATAACACCGTTGCATAGTTAGCCAAAGGTAAGAATCAGAACTATGTTTTTAATTAAGTTTTAATCAAACAGAGGCCCCTAAAATGGAAATACCTTGTGTGGTGTAGATCTGTTTCAGCTCCCTCTTGTTATCAAATGCGTGGCAGAAATGCCTGGGTTAATGCTTTAAGAAAATCCCCCAAAAGGAGACTTCCGACTTCCAGGCCTGCTCACAGTACAGGGGGGCAGATTCAGGGCACTGAATGTCCTTCCTGAGAATGGCAGTCAGGCATTCCCCTGCAGACCAGGTCCCCATTCCCACTTAGGCAGGCCCATGATCTCCTGTAGAAGCAAACATCCTTGTTTGGGGGTGGAGGGTTATTAATTTAAAGGAAACCAAGGGCTCTATCTGCCAGCCCACGTAATTCTGAGCAGAGAAGTATTCTCTGGTGTTTACTGCTTGTGTTTGTAACAGATTAGAAGATACTATTCAGGCTACGTACTTGTTTTCCACGCAGTTTTGTTTCTTCCATACCCTCCAAGGTATAGGCTTCTGCAGCCATCCACACACGCAGGTGACGGCTGAGAGCACCGCTCAGCAGGTCACGCTGGCACGATGTAGCATTTGCTGTGCAGCTTCGTGCCAAAACTCTGCTGCCAGAGTGCTCCAACTGTTCACTCTCCATTTTTGTCTTGGCTCAAGGAACAGCCACCTCCTGCCACGTCTGCTACTACAGAGCAGAAACTAGATTCTCACCGTTATCACAGTTCACCAGCCAACTCCTACTACTTCTACCAACTGCAGAATGGGCATGAGCAATCGCATTTATTCAGTGTGCTTGCTTCCCACATGTTAACCCAGACGTGCCTCTGGCTTGCCAATCACTTGCTCCTGTGCCATTAGAATAATACATGTAATGCTCCTCTGTCTTTTGGATGGAGGCAAGACTGACTAGATCTCACCTGTAAACCCCATGCTTGCCTTGACAAGCCAGAAGGCTTCGTTCTCTGAATTAAAAACACCCAGTCAAAGTGCTAAGACAAAATCCCCTTCACACACTAAGTTTGGCATGCTGCTTGGAGGTGGTGGGCTGAGTAGCCATGTGGGAAATCTGTGAGAGGCTTCAGGCTTTTCCTTCCCCAAGGACTGGCTGCGAAAGAAAGCACAGCTCTAATGTGCTGAGTCTTTGGCATGAGCGAGCCAGGCAAAGCAGCGAATGATTCTCCACTCCCAGCTGCTGGTTGATTGATGGGAACTGAATTGGTGATAACTCTGGAGGGACATGCTTGCCCTGTCTTCCATCTGGAGCTGCTGTGTTGTGACTCATGGAAATGGCTATTGAACAGGCTGGGCTGGCAGACCTTCTCTGGCAAGTCAGACTGGAGGCTGGGGAAATAAGCAAGTTATCCAGGGGTGCTTGGAGTGAATGGAGTTTGATGTATCTAATGCTCATAGCTTTCATAAAAACACAAAGTGCTGGGAAATTGTGGAGAGTAAAGGGAAAACAGAGTGTCTCTCTGTCTTTAAGACAAGGAACCAATTCTCTCAAAACTGTTGCTTCCTCAGGGCCATATTCTGCCCTCGGATCTGCTTGATGCATCACTGTAAAGTGCTTTAATTTAGCATGTAAGGGGGTGCCAGCTGCCAGAGTTTAAATTACAGCCAGAGACTATCTTGCCTTTCCTTGAGCCCAGTGTCCTTCTGCGCCTGAGACGTACCGTAAGGTTCTGAACAAAACGGGTCATTGCAATACAATGTAAGACAAATGGAGATGTGCTGCTATCTGAACATGAAATTCTTTAAATGGCATTCATTAATGGGTATAAAATAGTGTTTCTTAATCTGCAGCAGGTGTAATATTTATAACTTGCTTCGTTTTTTGTAGCCCAGGAAAAACAAAGCTCTCAAAAGAATTCAGGAGAAAAGAAAATATAGCATAAATCATGCTATATGGTACAATGAAAAGGGATATCACATGCCAAGAATCACAACTGAGAGGTGATATCTGGGGCAAATATGCATGTTGCAAAGTATTTGGAAAACCCCATTCAGTTTCTATGGCTTTCTAACTGTACTGAGGAAAAAAGTGTTTCCAAATCATAATATTGAAGAAAACACTGGGAGAGTTGCCCAGAGCATGGCATCTTTATGCTTAAAATATACTGAAACTGATATGAAACCTCTACTGGAGTTCTGGGTAGAAAAACGGAGAAAAAAATCTTTTAACTCTATTCACAGAGACAAATCCCTACATGCAGACTGCTGGGAATGCAAGGTCAGACTATGACAGCTATTCAGTTGCTTCAGTTCTGAGCAAATTATCCATCCACCCAATGTTAAAAGAAAAAAATTAATTTAATGCCTGGTTTTAGTTATTTTAGCCAAAGGCAGGGTTTGTTGGTTTGTTGGTGGGGTTTTGTTTTTGATTTTTTGGGGGGGTGTGTGTGTTTAGTTTTTTTTTTACTTTGTAACCTACAAATAAATGGCTGAAAGAATAACAATTTTCACAATGTTTTCTATGTGTTAAAGAAATTTCACTTTCTGTAATGATTGGTTTTACTGTTCAATAGGTTCAATAGATACCTACATAGCACTGGAAAAATAATTTTCCTTTTAAAATTTTCTATAAAACTTTAATTATTTCTTTAGTTTAACTAGATCTTTAATTTCAAACTCTCATTTTACTGCCTATTATTTTTTCTTTTTTTCATCTATAATTTAGAATATGGTTTAAGTATTTAATCGTATGTAGTCTTTCAGACCAGAAAAATACATGCAAGTTGACTCCTTTTGTATCTAATTTTCTTTGTAACATTTTGTGTGAGTTACCTTTTTGTGAAAAAAAGATATCTTCCTGAAAAAACACTTGCACTGTAACTAATTTTCATTTCATAGAATAGAATGGCACTTAAAAATAAAAATAAATGAAAGGCCACATATTGGAGGCAAAGAAAGTGCTTAATTGAAAGCTCTTCTAATCGAAAGGTTTATAGCCTTTGGTATCTATCCAGAAGTCCCACCTCTAAGCTCTTTTGCATTCAAAGCGAAGTGCCTAGCATACAGAGAAGAAACATGCTGAGGGAAATGATTGCTGCTCATTTCTTGTCTCTTTAATGTTGTTGGAATTCCTCAACTGGCTGTGCAGTATTCTGTCCTTCACAGTGCCCTTGAATAAGCATAAATGACGTTTTCTCATCTCTGGTAGGCACAAGATTGCTGAGCAGGTTGTAGATAAACCTGAAGAGTTTAGTAGGCTTCTCAAGTTGAGAATCTCTCAAGTGACTTCTTCCTTCCTCCAGTTGCAGGTACTGGGCTAGCAAACCTGTAACACCAATAGGATTTTAAGTATTTTAATTACCCTGTGTTAAACTTTGAAGACATTTTCTGTATAATCTGAAGAAGTGATCAGTGCAATTTTTTAACAGATATATTAGGGTAAAAGGGAATTCTAAACATCCTTCTGCTCCAGATAGTTAAGGTAGAAAAGCTATCACCACAGAAAAGACTATGCAAAGGAATGTTTGTTCTTGTCCAGTGTAAAAAGATGATGTTGGATGCTGTTTGTACCTAATAGTTAGGTAACAGAGCTATACAAAATTTCTTGATACACACACACACACAAATTTGAAATACACAGTACTATGAAAAAAGACACCAGAAAATGTCAGTTCTGATATTTTTCCAATTTTTTATTAATGTAATCAGAGGAATTTAAAAAATGAGCATCCAAATAAAAATATTTTGTCTTAATATGTCAATATGATTTGTTAATGATATAGCGGAATACTGAGTCTAAATTCTCTTCAGATGTTAAAATGTTTTCCTTCACTAGAAATAGAAACATCTTTCACTTCTTTTTGTGCTAATGATTTTGGAATTTGCTCTGAACAAAGAGCACTTCTGCTTTTCATTTTAATTATAGGCCAACTGGAAAATCTTAAAATCTCTATAGAAGAAGAATGCCATTTTTCTTTAAACAACTTGATTCACACAGCTAGTCTCTAAGAGATTTTTCAACTCCCCTAAAGAAACTAGAACAGTGAAGAGAATGTTTAGACACCTAAAAAACACATTTTTATATTACTGGAATCCCAACACTGTTTGATATTGCAGTCAAATGAATTATCTGTAACCTACACAACCCCTGAACTACCAAATGTTATATTACTTTAGATCCACGAATAATCTCTGGGTTTATGGAACTTAAGATGGCATTCCAACTAATTCTATTTTTAAAAAATAATGCCATTAGAACTACAATTAAAGATTTAGAAATTGCTGAACAAAACTGGATAGTTAACATGAAAATACAGCAACAATAATAGATAAATTCCACATTAACTTGCAGTGAAAACCTGTTGAAACTTTCATTTATGTAAAACAAAAAAGAAACTGAGTGTAGTGTTTCACTTATTCCAAAACAAGATAAGTCTTATTTGTCAACTTTTAAAGACTGTAAAAGAAAAATATTGAAATCAATGTTGAAATGAAGTATTGTGCATGTTAAAAAAAGGAAAGATATGATTTTTGACAGAAAGTGTGAAATGTATTGACTTTTTACCATAATTTGTTTTCTATTTAGAAAAGAAACAAAATCAAGCAATTAACCGAAATAGGCAAACATTTAGCAAATATGTTGCTGAACATGTATTTGTATTTTTCTCCTTACTTTCAGCCAGGAATACTTATGAACAAGCTAAGATATCACTTGGACTTAATCACATCTTTAGTTAGTCATCTAGTTTGGAAGGAGAATTCACTGTTTATAAGTTGTTTGTAGTCATACTTTCAATGGATCATGCTGGAAACGAAAATTATTTTGTCCAGTGAGTCTGTGAGTATTTTGGCAACAATGCACCCAAAGTAGTGAATTTGGGCCCTCTTTAGCTATTTGGCTTTGAAGCACTGTGAGAAGTTTTTCCAGTAGTTTTACAAGGATATAAAGATGCACCTACAGTTTGTTTTAGGGTTTTGTTATTAGACGTAGATCAAAGTGCGTATGCAAAGTGGGATAAAATCTGTGGATGCAGACAATGCTTTTTATTATACCAGCTAATATACTGGGAAAAGATAGACAGAATTTGGATTTAGAGACCTTGTAATGGCTTGAGAAAGGGCTTCTGTGCTTTGTTTACTTTTCTACAGCTGTAATAATTCTAATTACTCCATCAATAAACCTTTATTTGCGTATGTCTAAACACTATTTGTTCCAAAGTGGTCAAACCCCACTACAGCTGGACTAGCACTAAACAACCTAAAATCTTACGATACGCAACATTATAGCCGCATGTACATTGCATGTCATCTCCAGACTGAAACCCTGGGTTTAAATGTTAGATAACGTCTCACTTACTTGTTTCAAACTTATCCTAGGTTTTTGCACCTCTTGGTCCCTTTTGGATCAATATAAAGGAGCTCAGGTGTGGCCAGCTGTTGCTAATCAGCTGACCCCAGAGCCCAGGGCGGAGATGAACCCTGCTGTCTCTGCCCAGCCACAGCCGGGCAGTTGAGCCACCCTTTCCCAGCTGGGCTGCACGCCTAACTATGGTTGCGATCCAGCAGGCCAAAGCACGGAGTTCGGATTCTGGCTGAACACACAGTGTGTGCATAGTTTTGCCAGTTCAAGTTTTCTTACCAAGGACGAGGTATGCAAAAGAAGGTGGTAAAGAAGACAGAGATGAAAAGGCTTTCCCTTTCCCCATTCCCTTTCCAAAGGACCAGCCTGTCCAGGCTGAAGTCAGTGGCAATCTTTCTACTCTATATATTGAAAACTGTCCAAATTGCCTTAAAAGCTGTAGGAAAAATGTCCTTGCCTTCTTTGGGGACTGGCTCATCCCTTAATACATCTTTGACGATGAGGCACAGAGCTGCTCTTTATGGAAGAAATGTGAACTCCTGCAGATTGTTCTATAGTCACTGCACAGCTCTCATTACCAGGTGAACTAATTTGGCCTGGATTTACTATTTAAAAGTCACAAAATTCATAAGAGGCGGAAAAACAAATTCTGAGCTCCCAATGCATATACTTAGACCAGGCTCACCATTTCATTTCTGTGATATACAAGCTGGGATATTTGTGTTCTGCAACTGCCTGGTTAGCCCCTTATTGCTCTTAATGCTTTAATGGCCTTTTATGTATGTATGTTAAGTGTCGTGCATCTCCAGAAACATCTAATGGAAAACAGTATATGTAAGCACAGACATGATGAAGGGCTCTCAGAGGAGTGTACTGTGAAAATGGAGTGCAGTTTACTGTTTGCTTGCTAGATAAAATGTGGCTGTTTTCCTGCTTCATTCTTCTGTATTTTTCCCTTGGTGGAGGAGTTCTAATTTTGTTTCTAGTGAGAGCGCAGATAAAATCTATTCAGCAATAATAATAATAATAAACCACACATTTACATAAGTCTCCCTATTATTTAGCCACTCTTCAAAGCACATTTAAAAAGGTAACTGTGGAAACAAAAAAACCTTGGACAGACTCACTGTTTACTCTAATGAAGTCAGGCTAATACACCCCAGAAAAGATTTGCCCATTATGACGCATTAAAGAAGGAAGGATGGTTTTCAGGATGGATGGTTTTCATCTGTTACACTTCTTAGACAGGTTTTTTTCTTAAAAAGTTTCACCAATTGCTCAATATGTATTTTTAGTTCTGTGCAAAAAGGAAAAATTGCACCCAATTACCAAAGGCAAGAAATAAATCACAGTGAGGTCTGTTAACAATCAAACTGCATTAAGAGGCTTAAACACATTTTTTGTCAAGATGTAACACAATTTAATTATTTAATATCTGTCCAAATTATTTTAATTACAAGGTGAGAAGGTTAAAGTGTCCATATAAAAGTTGAGAACTTGTGAGGTTGGGGATCCCATAGGATGCAAGAAGATTGCCGTTCTTTAACTGTTCCTTACCTGTGGAGAAAGCTTGGAAATTACCTTAGGACTAAACAATCTATGACAGAAAATAATACTGATGGGATGATCTGATTCTGAAAGAGACACATATACATGTTCCCATGGCAATGCAATGCCTCCCTGTCCCAGGGTCTATCAGGATTAATATTTTTTAGCCCAAATAAGTGAGTGTGCTGGTAGTTCTGATATGTGAAAGATCAGAGGTTTTGACTTATTCATGGAAGTTTGTGTGCACAGTGGACTCAGTGAAGACTTGATCCTGCTGTCTTATCATGATAGGATTATTTTTGCTTGATGAAACCTGAGTCAGAAATGCTTTTCCTACAGAGTAGTGAGACTTTCCCTATTTTTCACAGCAATCCTCCCTTCAGTCCAAAAAATAACTAAAACTCAGGTGATCAGGTCATCTAACTTCGTTGAAGAAGATTCAGTTTTCTTCAAAAAGTGCAGAATGGGAGACTTGAGTCTTCCATATTTAAGAGGAGTGCCTTAGTGCACTGGTGACTATCTGCTAGATTTACATTCTCTTCTTCCTTCCCTTCCTCTGGTCTTGAGCAGAATTACATAATGAAAAAACCTGCCCTATCAAGAACTAAATTAAAAGTGGTTTATTTCTATCAGAAGTTTTGATTTCCAAAGTAGATATGTTCCAATTAAAAAAAAAACAAAATTTGAAATTTCCTTTCCACTGCAGTCTGGAATTTTTGTAGCTTCCATATGGATCAGCTCTCAGCTCAGTGTGATTCCTTGCACACTAATCCATCTCCTCAAGCCATTGCAACTTTTTTTCCTCCCTGATGTTCCTCCCACAGGCTTCTTGATTAGACGAAAACCGTTCAATCTTCTCTTTAAGTCTGGGAGTGATAACTGGCTGCTCCAGTGACGTGTAATTTATTAGCAACCAAACCTTTGTGTTGACTTAAGAATGACACTGTTGCTCTTTAGTGCAATGTTTGGATAATGTGTCTTCTGAGACAGTCCTGTTGCCAAAACAGAATATTCTGGAGTCTCCCACCTCTCAGATACAGCCAGTTCTAGATTTTGGGTGGTAGCTTATACCATCTGAAATGAGTAGTGCTGTTTACTGTGAGCCAGCCATCGAAACTGTATTGTTAGAAGCAGGAATACATGTTACTGGGATCGTAATGGATTCTAACAGAGTTATATAAAATCTCTATAAAGTAAAATTCTATTATACCTATTTAAGTATTCTCTTGTACTTATGCTAAGCAATGACAAACTAATTACTGACATTCAAATCACTTAGTGCTCCAATTACTACATATTCTAAAGTTCATGCTTTGATTTCCATACTCAAATCACAGGATACCTGTAGGCCTGGCTCAAGGCCAGATAAGAGGCTCTACCTCCCCCTTCTCCCATTCTTGCTGTACTTCATTGTGTTACTCGGTGAATATATAATCAGGAGGTTTTGTTGGAAAGGGATAAAAATGATGTAACACGACCATTAGCATTTATAGATTGCCTTCAGATCCAGCCTTTTATTTGTTATGCCTGTGTTATGCTGAAAGGAGACATGCTATGAAAAAAATGATACTTACCTGGTGCAGAACCATAGTGATGCACAAACAAAATAAGTAATTTTGATGATTAATACCACATTATGTGGGTAATGATTTTGAATATTTCCAGAGGAAGTTTATTTAGTACGATTGGACTGGAAATGTTCAGTGAGGAAAGTTAATCTGATAAGAAGTGAATGCAGTGAGCATTTTGTCTTTGACATCTCCCTGGCTGAAAACAAACCAGACATTTTCAGACAAGAAATGAAAATGGCACTCCCCTTGGTGAGTCATCTGCAATAATAATAATTGAGATTAAATATTTTCCCTCACTTGAGTACTGCAAAGGTCTTCATAATTAATAAATCTCATGATCACCTTAGCACAAATGAAGAAATCGGAACACAATAAAGTGAGTGAACTATTAAAGATCACCCAATACTTTTCCGGTAGAACTGTGACTCAAGTTCCTATGTGAATATACTCCAAATTTTGATGTAGCTTTCAGCTCACCTCTCTTTAGGTAACTACAGTCTCAATGTCTGCACTTTGACTAGTCACTGCAGCTCCTTTTGTAGTTATTGGAGAGAAATGGAAAGGAAGTTTTATACTGTCCTTTGTGTGATATAGTTTGGTTGGTTGTCCCAGAATAGGATGGATCGCTCCCTAAAGATGCTTTCTTTCCTATGACTACAAAGGAGACTAACCTGGATGTATACATCTACATTTGTTGACATCTGCATTTCTTCAGATGAATCCCACACTTAATTAATTGCATCTGCATACTAATTACTAAATGTGTTGCCTGTAGGATGATATGTTAACCATGCTACGCCAAGCAGAAATGGCAGCTAATATACCTTCTGAACAACATTTCCTAAGTACTATAACTGCCTCCTGTACTTTATATTTCATCAAAGTACATAGTGTTGAAGGATGTCTCACAAAGAGAATCCGTGATTCTACTTCTTTTGCATAAAAATCTGCAAGAAATATTAATTAATTAATGTTTAATTAAGTATCTGATATGTTAATAATACTGTCTATTTATTATTGACATTATTCAGATGTTTTATTGGGGAGCATTGTGACAAGGCACGTAGTGATTTCCTTCCAAACCTTCCAAATCTCTATCACGACCTGCATGAATATACCTTCAGATTTGATTCTCGTGCTAACAAAATGCTAACTGCACATAAACCAAGGCAGAAAATTATGTGATTTGCACAAAACCATAGCAAACTAATGAAAAAGAATTGGAGTCGGGCTCGATGCTGAATCTAGCAGCCACATTTCAATCTGTTAACTGCAATCATCATTATTCTAAAATACTGGTGAGTTAAAAAAATTCTGGTTTAGCTTTGACAACATAACATAAAACAGAACACAAGATAGTCTGTTTACTGTGGTTGATTTTCTTATCATAAATAACAGGTATGCCTTTTCATTCACAGCCAGGCAGTGCAGGTGTAGTTGTCAGAGGCATTGCACAGTCTTTTGTAACTCAAAATGTTTGTTTTAAAACAGACATGTTTTCATTTCTAAGCTTAGAAATGTGAAAAATCCAAGGAGTGTTATCCCCCTTGCAGTGTTGTCTGGAGGACACACGATGGAGCCAGCAAGTTCACAAATATTAGTTTCTTTCTGCAGAGGATCTGCAGTGAAAACCAGATAATGCATGCTGGCTTCTCTGAAATGTGTCCAGGTGTCAAAATGCGTCGTCACCAGTGGCCATTAGTGAATCTCCACAAGCTCACACAGCAAACACAAGCAACTCACACCTGAAGAGTATCAGACAGAGTCTAATGTTTCAGTACATTTCTTTGGCAGAGATACCCACACTGGGGAAGGCGACTGAATTCTTAAGATATTGGGCCAGAAGATCTTGCCTTGAGAGATCCCAGCCCTTCCCTGGTTCCTCCATTATTCTCACCTTGTGAAGACCCAGCTTCAAGGAAGAGCCTATGTCCTCAAAGTATAGGCTTCTCCTAGGTATATGTTTTGAAGCTTTGAAATACCTTCTCCATGAGGTTTTCATGGGGAGAATTTGAAGAAGATGTAATGATGCTGGGCAAACTCAGGGTTGTCAAGGGAGGAGACAAAAACTGGGATTGTTCCTCTAAGAGTCTGTAATAGTAAGAATGTCCTGGAGAAGTTACGAAA
Source organism: Fulmarus glacialis (assembly GCF_000690835.1). Taxonomy (NCBI): domain Eukaryota; kingdom Metazoa; phylum Chordata; class Aves; order Procellariiformes; family Procellariidae; genus Fulmarus; species Fulmarus glacialis. The sequence continues at coordinate 10,319 of NW_009197326.1, read as the reverse complement.
CTTTTCTCCTCTCCTTCTCAGGCCCTTGGGCTTCTTCAGATGCTTGCAGCAACCTGAATGGCAGATGCAGAAGCAAACTAACTGGGACTGAAACAGATCTTTAACCCTTGCCTCTACTCCCCTCATGCTTATGGATAAGCTATTGGCTTACACAATCAGTACAAGTGGGTGAGCAGTGCTGCGTTTGCCTGGGTCAGTTCTCACATTTTCACAAACTTGGGTGTAACTTTCCCTTTCAAGTTTACAATGTAGTGAATCCATAATAGCATTCTGTATTTGCCATGAAATGACCAAAAGAGTTTGAAATATAATTACACAAAAAATGCCCCTCGTCGAGCTATAGAATAAAACTTCCACTCTCCCTTTCTCCTTCCCCTCCAATCCCCAAAGGGGTGGAAACTCAAACCACTGGTTTGGACAGTAGATGGGACACTGCAGCCAGCAACGCTTTGCAGAGAATATTTCTGGGTTGGTACAAATAGTTACAAGTTGTCTTAACATACTTTTTTTTACCTATAATTTTTGGAATTGCGTGATTTCAGTTTTTAACTTGAATCTTGGTCCAACAAATTAAATATCACTGCATCTTAAAAGTGACCCCTGAAATACCTGCCTGCGTTCAAGGTCTGTCTGGATATATTCAGAGTTATTTCTGAATTTCCACACTAAAAAAATCTTATTTTTTTTCCAGAATGTCTTTGCAGGTGTAAGATGCTTCAGAGAAAGTGAACTGGCTCCTTTTATTTCTATTGCCCCATTAGCCAAATTTTATCATAGGGGCAGATTCTACTCTAACCAGTAAGATAAATTCATTCCAGTCCTGCTGCCCTCACCTACAGTGGATGATCTAAAACATTCAGAAATGGAAGGTCCAAAGCTTTTTTGAATAAATTAGGAAGATAATGGCGCGCTCTCATTTGTAATCTTCATGTTAAGAACGTGTATTTGCAACAAACATTAAAGCTTAAATAAAGCTATGGGTTGGATACGTTATGGGCAGCAGGTCAAATGACCCTATTGCTGTGGTTCCTTCTGCCTCAAAAGCTGTGAAAAGAAGGGAAAAAGCAGAAAAAAAGGGGGAGAAATGCAGAAGCCTAGGAGCCTAGACAATAAGAATCTTCTTTTTCTGTCTTTTTTTTTTTTTTTCTTCTGTGTGTGTGTGTGTGTGTCTGCGACAGCTATTCTTGATAAGATGAATATACAAAGAGTGTTTCCAGCAAAGATAGCAAAAGAATGCACTGGCATATACAGATAGTGCTGAGGTGTTTGCAGTGAGGGACATTCTTAATTAAGAATCACATGGAAAGTGCAAGTATCCAAAAGAACATAAGAATAAATTATGCATTTCTCCCACAGTCTTAGTACTTCACTAAGCATTTCTCCCTTAGTCTTAGTACTTCACTCTTCAGCCTGGAAAGCCTATAAGCATGTAGTGGTTGAGTTCTAACCCGGGCACTTTCTTTCCCAGTTTTCTTTCCCAAGGGAACCAGGGCATGAACATAAGAAGGATTGCGTTGGAACCCTGTTCCATCAGAACCTGGGGACTGCAAAAAGACATTTTGGATGCATAGTGGTACATTAACAGAGTCTGGAGCTGGGGCATACTCCTCTGGCTCAAGAGAAATAAACCAGAGCATATCTGCATCTCTTGATGATGCTCCATACAGAGCTGGTACTGCACAGGCTCACTCTTAACTGCAAATTGAATAAGCACAGCACTGAACCTGAGTAAATGTTCACTGTTTTCAGGGTCTGCGCTAATATTGCTGTGAGCCTGGCACTCTGCTGTGCTCTCTTGAAAGATCAACAGTCAGAGCCAGCTGAGGGACCAGGTGAAAGATGTCGCTTTTGAAGTATTCACCCTGGCTTTAATTGCTGGAGGTTAGGATGATGTTGCAAGTTACTTGAGTCAATACAGGGAGATTGATGGGAGTTATTAAAGGTATCTTAAGATACATACAGCTGTGTGATAACTGAGCTGAAAAGTTAGCAATAAAATGAACAATAGCAAGAAGTTAGAACAAAAGGATCAGGCCTAACAAACTTCGCCAGTAAATGGCATTTGTGAAGCAGAGATTTCAGGGGAGCCACTGCTATACCATCCAATCCCTTTCCCCCAGAAAACTCCACAGTGGCCTGGTTATCAAATATATATATATCAAATATACTAAGGTATATTTCTGAGATCAATGATGTGTACAGAGTAGTCCTCTTGATCACTTTGTTTCAAGCAGGAAGGAATTACTTAATCAGTTGGAACTGCAGCAAAATCAAAACCAAAAACAAACATAGAGAAAAGTTAGTTATGTCTAGCAACATGAGAATTCAGCTGAACAATTAATAAATTCAGTTTTTAAGGGAAAGGAGTGATTCAGGTGATGCTGCAGTGGTACTGCAAAGGCAAAGGTTTAGCATTGCACTATTGAATAAGTGTAATTAACAAGTTCTGTTAATTTCCTTGCTCTTACTCTATGACAGCCTGAGATTATGAGAGATTATACATTCCTATTGCATAGCTAAGGTCAGAATTCAAATGTCTGTTTTTCCAAGATGAAATTCACCTGGTGAAATCCATCATCAAGGTCAGCAGGCAATGACATGTTATCTGAAAGAATTTTAAAGTCTATAATAAGGAAACTAACCCCTTCACAAGAAGCAGAGATTCACAGCAGATCAGAATATAGTATGAACATAAGACCACTTCTATCCTCTTTGGGGCAAAAATAGAATTGTGTCCTTTTATGCATATTCCTGTGTTTAAACTCCCACTCATAGTGAGATTGAGTTGACATTCTTGGATGAATTTCAATCTTCAAACACAGCAGGATCAGATACAATGACGCTTTCTATCAGAAGATGCCAAAGTCCAGATACTCAGATTTATTTATCCCCTTATTTCTGTTCAAAATGTATGAGAACCTGCTGAGTCAAAGAGCTTGATGTAGCAAATCAAAGGCCTAAACCTTTATAGAGCTCAGACTTAGCTGTGCAGAGGTTTTTGTGTATTCTGTAATTGTAGTAATTCTTCTCTGTGATTAAGAATTTAGTGAGAGAGATTGAAGGACAAAGCAGAAAGAATAGATAAACCATGGCTGATGCAGAAAGACGGAATATCTGTGATAGTTTGGTCAAGAGAGGAAAAGACAGAAGGATATGTAAATCCATGGCTATGACGTGGAGGGCAATAATCTCTTCCTTGACTCATGTTTGTTTCATTACAGCAGGGAAGACTTAGATTAGACATTGAGAAAAAAAAATTCTCATGGTTAAGAATAGGAGCAGGCTGCTGAGAAGTTGAGGAGTTCTCATTCCTGGATGTTTTTGAAAACAGACTGGACAAGCTTTTGTGAGGAATGACATCGGTACAGCTGATCCCACCTTTGGGCAGGGGGTAAATGAAACAACCTTTGGATGTTGCTTTCTAGTCTTACTGTCTATAATTGCAATGATTTATGAGGCATAGAGCAGACCAGGTCCTACATTTGTGCCAATTTGCATAGCTGATGAGTTGGCTTATTGTGTGCCTAACTCTTTACTGGCCATTAATTTGTAGCTAATTATCCTACTGTTCTAACATGTTAGGTTGATTTGCTTTATAGCATGGTCTGCATATCCATTCTGAACAGCATTAGTGGTGTGTTTGCAATCTCCTTCCTACTTGTTTTCATTATACTTCAACATGATGTAGAATTTGTCAGACTGGGCTTAACTTTAGTCTTTGTGTGTATGTATGTCTGCTAAAAAGAATTTGACTTACATAAGTTCAGCAGTTATTCTGTTATATATTTAAGAAGGGAAGAATATAATTGCTGGTTTGCATTTCTTTACCTTAATTAACTTCTCTAACAAAAGATTATATTAAAAAGAATGGATTTTTTTCAAGCTTTTAATAATCAGATTAACCCCTTTTGGTATAATGACAAAAATATTGTTGAAATAGCATAATTTTTCATGTCCAAATGTGCTTTTTTGACACAGACTATAGCTCTGTTGTTTTCCATAATGCTTTTGAATGTGGGCTGCATTCTGTATTTTACACTGTTGAGGAACATTTGTCTGGAGATTTACATTAGAATTGGTGCTTTGAAGCTGCTACCACATCACTGTTCTGCAAGGATGTAAGGAAGATTACTATATAATTTGTGGTATCCTTAAACCATATGTCTCAGCAGATACAGCACTGTCAATGAGTGATAAAATCCCAGCAGAGGTTGGTGTAAATGGAAGAAGTGGGACAATTCAGATCGGGCCCCAGAAGGAATGAAAGTTAATAGTTCAGTTCAAATTGAGGTGGGTTTGAAGGATCCCTTGTCCTTTTATTTGACTGCAGGTTTTATTCTAGTTTTGGTACACCAACCCAATGCTCCAGAGTACTCTGTATAATATTAAAGTAGTACAATTCTCCAGACCTATGTTTCAGCTAATAAGGCTTTTGTCAGAAAATTTTGAACAGAGCATGGAGGGCTTTCTTCATATTTAATTTTTGGTACCTAAAAGTTAGGGACTGTTCAAAGTTAGGTGCCAGAGATTAATAACCCAGAGGAAGGGGTTATTTCTCTGAATGCTGATTACTGAGGCAGCCTGGACACCTAACTTCGGTTTGGCTTGTAATGTAAAGTTACCTAAGGTTGAATGGGATAAATCTAGGGGTCAGGACACTAATAGATAACCTTAGCCTGATGTCACTGTCCCCACCTCCCACAGTGCAATGTTTAAGAGGGAACTTGTAGCTGTGCTTCAGCTGTGCAAAATAATCTGGTACTGTAGAACACAAAGCTTTTCTTCCACATAATTATTGCTATGGATACCGTTTTGGGGTTTTTATGTGTTTTGCTTTTTGGTGGTGGTTTTTTTTTCTTTTTTCTTAACATAGGCACACCTTGCATCTATAGGGCTGCACTGGAAGATCAGCAGGATTACCTTTGGATCTGGGAGCAAAGCTGAAAGAAGGCAAAAAAGACTGAAGAACATTTTCAGCTACTCAGTGGCAGAAACTTCCACTTGGGAAGTGTGTAAATGGCAAAGTGAATCTGTGTATCAGTAGGCCTTTCATTCACTGGAGATCTCCAGTTCCCTGGTCTCTACATCAGTTATAAGCAATTTGCTAGTCTGACCAGCATGATCAGAAAGGAGACCCCAGGCCACCAATCCTTAAGTGCACCTACATTTTAGTCAGCCATCACCTACAGGTAAGCCTCCATCCCCATCCACATGTCATGTAGCAGCCAGGCTTCCTTCCCTCATGGTGGCCTCTTACATGCTGCCAATCCCTCTCGTGAGCCAGCAAGGTTCCACTGAGATACTTTCTGAAGTAGCCTGTATTGATTTTAGGCCTATCTCCTAAAAGAGTGCAATCGGAGGAATATTTGCCACCTCTCAACTGGCAAGACAACACTATATGTCATTGCTGGAGCCTGTTCAGTACCTCCTGAAAAGCATGTCTGTCCCATTCTGCAGATGGTGGAAGAAAGCCTGGAAGGGCATTGCAGCTCTTGAGCACTGCCTAGATGAGGGGAGGCAGAGGAAGAGGCAGAAATGGGACACACTGCTAGGGCCATTCCTCATCCCCAAATCCATCTTAATATCCTCTCTATCTTCCCTGGGACTTGAATTTAAGAGCACATTTCAGGGATGAGGCATAGATGACATTACATACCTTGAACATGAAGATGGCAGAAGTGGTTTGCCAACATCCCCAACAGAAAAAAAGATGGTAACGATGGCAGATTCTTCTTTACAATACTGGTATGATTACAACTCTCTGCTATTTTAAGGGATAAGAGAGGGTGATCCTGTTTTTGTTTTTCTTGTCTTCCTCTTCCAGAGAAGCCACAAGAAAGCCTGTGTGTATATGATTTTAGATGGTTCCAGGAATGGAGGCCCATCTCATACCCTTGAAAGGACTGTGGCTAAACTGAGTTTGCCCTATTAAAATAAGGTGGCCTACATGATTGTACGCTCCAGATGTAGGCTCCAATTAATCTCGATAGGCATGAAGGAAGTATGGCCTTTTTCATTCTCAAGGGAACAAAAAGTCTTGTAAGAAATAGGCTGCAAACAGGAGTTCAGTGCCTATTCCTTCCTAAAAGCCTTTTAATGTGGGGACACCATTTCTGCTTTCTCTTGACAACAGGAAAGTGTTTTCTTAGTAATGAAAATAGTAATTTTCTTTTACAGTGGATAATACCTATCTATTAGCTTAAATCGATACCTGTGAAAACCTGCAGAAATGACATTCTCCTGACAGCACCATTAGATGGGCCCAGCTGCAGCTTCTTGCCGGACTAGATAGTAGGGTTCACAAGGAAGAAGGATGTAAGATAGGGCAGTAACACTCGACTCAGCAGGGGAGTGGGAAGGGAAGTGATATATGAAATTCTCTAGGCAGGCATTGGTCATGGCATAATTATCTTATAGGTGATAGCAGAGTGGCAAACATGGCAGAAGAATTATTAAGACCTTGGAAAGGTCTTTTCTCCTTCCCATTATGAGAAGAGTCAGCTTCTATCAGGGTAAGGCAGAACTGTGTCGGGTAGAAATTGCTGGAAGGTTGAGGTAGAACGCGAAGAGAAAAATGCCTTTTTTTTGTACAGTTGTTAGATCCTCAAGTCTTTTGGATGCATAAGAGTGCTTTGTGTGTTGTGATTACAAGTGTTCTCTGTGTGGGTGCCAAGAGAAAGCAATTATCTTCCAGGGTCAGCAAGCCTTTCCTCTAGTCAACAAGATGAAGCATGCAGTCTTCCTCACATTATCAGTAACCATGCAGTATAATGCAAGTGTAGTACAGGGAAAGATATACCAGAACTCTGAAATATGAGAGTGTTCTGCCCTTGCCCTTGACCTCTAAAGCTGGTCTAACCATGCATAAAAGACTTGTAATGTGATTTTTCAAGGTCAGAATACAATCGAAGAATACTTTCAAACCTCCCCAGCAGATACTGGATCAGAATATCTTAGCAGTACTCTGGTGCAATTGACTTTCCTGCTTGAGAGTTGTGCTGATGTTTAGGATGTCACAGATGACAAACAGAAGTAGACCAAGCAGCAAATGGTTTTGTACACTCCACAGCAATGGACTTGCTAATACAACTGTTGCTCCACCGGTCCTGTTCATATCTGGTATAGATGTTTTCCAAAAGCTAGTGCCTGATCATTTCTGTACTGAGTTTAGATCTAGAAATAGGACTGCTGCAATCAGTCCCCCTTTGTTTCAGAAGGCTGTGAAAGTGGCTTTATGTCTCTGGCCATTTGTAGCTTGCTGCAGCTGTGAGTCTGGAGTTGTCAAGATGCAATAGGCCGAGATATTGTGATTTCCCACAACTGTGGCCTTGTGCAGGAATACAGATTAGTGTGCCTAGGACAAGGTACAAGGCTGGTGCTTGCACTTAAGAGATGAAGTGATCAGATAACTACATGGTTGTCTGCACAGCACCATGTGGTTGTGGGGGAATTAGCTTCTTGCTTATTTCTACTACTCTATCTCGTATCTTTCCGCTGTGTTGCTAATATTGCTAGGCTAAGCCTGCTGGTATATCAACATCAGGGTGGACGATGAGGTGCAGTGGGCTCCTTATATAATGAATGATGTTGCAAAGTACAGAATGATATAGATGAGCCCAGATGCCCAGATGTACGTAATTATCGGAAGGGCTTAAATGTTAGATAATGTCTGTCATGCACCTGGGCTTGGGGGACTAGCGTTATCCCTAAAATCTCTCAGCTGTGTATGAAAATCCCATAATGGGGGTATGCATGGAATGTCCTAGAGCTACATTGTGAATGCAGACAACTGCTCCAGACTGAGTCTCCATTACACTGCTGCCTCAGGAGTGCTCTAAAAGATCAACAGGAATGTGTCCATACAGGCTCTAACTTGTCAAAATACATGTGTGTGCCTGTTTCGCCTTAGAGAAGCACATGTTCAACTCCCATTGGCTTCAAAGGAATTAGACAGGTGCTTAAGCACTTAGTATAATCAGAACCTTAAGCTCTTTCCTACCACATATAAAATGTGAGTTCAAAAGTGTATTTACTAAGATTACCCTTAGCTCAGTGTTTAATATCCTTCCTTCTCATCTCTTTTCATTGCACCATTGGATTTTTTGTCAGCATCAGTGAAGATATTTTAATTATGTATATCTTGTGCTGAATCACAATTTATTTAGGCCATGAGTACCTGCTTAAAGGTGCTTTATTAAAAACAAAAAATAAGTATTTAGTTTTGACATGCTTTTATGTATATCATACATATTTACATGATAGAGTTAATGTAATTTATTGGAAATATTGCTAAACTATTCCCTTGAAAAAATAAAGATCAGATTATAGTGTAAGGGTTATGCACTTTTTCCGTAATTCACATACAGATCACTTAACATCCTCTCTACCAATACTTTCATTTTCTATACTGAATGCATCACATAATACTGTACTGGCCAAAAGAAAGATGCAATGTTTTTATCTAAATGTCAAGATTTACTTGGGAAGGAGAATGTATTATTGAATTATCTGTGGAAAACCTATCGTTGTAGCAATACAAGCAATTAAAACCGTAAATATTCATATCCTAACATAAGATCATCAGACTCATTCTTTGCTTGTATGTAAGAGTGATAATGGCATATGTTGCTGTCGATAAAATCAATACTAGTGAAGCTGTGCTATTATTAAAAATGATAATTTTAATTCATTTTTTCATTGATGATAAAATTAAGATTGATTTTATTTAAATTATTTGCTTTTTCCTCTGGAGAAAATATTGGTTGTATTATATTCTTTTAATTATAAACAAAAGAAAAGAGTTACTATTAGCATAATCCTTACTTAAACTTGATATTTTTAATTACTGTGACTGCCTTTGTCTTTGGGATATGCAATGTGAGCTGCAATTCATAACACCGAGACATTCCAATTTCTTAGGCATCTTTGAAAATGTTGTAAATAAATGCCAATAATGAAAGCTTCATCAATACCATGTAATAAACTTTATTGTAAGAAAAAAGGAAATCCACTTGTGGTGTTGGATTTTAAGTACCAGGACTGCTAGTCTTGAAAAGTATGGTAAGAAAACCAGATCCCTTTCTTGGTAAATAAGCTACTGGTTATACTTAAGCTTTTTAAAGGCAGCTTTACTCAACGGTCCTTGGACTGGAAAAATGATAAAGGCTAGTTCAAGCCTGGGTGGAACACATTCTCAGCCTAGCCACTGGTGACTGACCATTGAAGCAACCTCTGCTGTCGTGTCCACAGACATAGATGACTCACTGCACACATGATTTTCAGCGTTTGTATATATAGTCCTCCTCCCTGAAGTGACTGGGTTCCATTGTTGACAGGTGGGCAACCTCAGTGGGTGTTTCATTCCATGCTGATAGTGTCGCAGGTGAATAAGAATACTCATCTCCTACAGTTCTTTTTCTTCTTTGCATTCCTGATAAAGACCCAAATGCAGCATATGTTTTATGTAACTGGGTAAGATGTTATCCATTCAAAGAACATAAGCATGATTTTAGAGACATCAAAGCAAAAGTCCTGCATCCTTTTCTGATAGTGACCAAAAGGGGTTGTTCACAGAATGACAGAATGGTTGAGGTTGGGATGGACCTCTGGAGGTTGTCTGGTCCAATGCCCCTGCTCAAGTATGGCCACTTAGAGGTGGTTGCCCAGGACTATGTCCAGACAGCTTTGGAACATAGAATCATAAAGCTTGAAAAAGACCTCTAAGATCATCAAGTCCAACCGTCAACCCAACACTACCATGCCCAGTAAACCATGTCCCTAAGCGCTTCATCTACACGTCTTTTAAATACTTCCAGGTGTGGTGACTCCACCACTTCCCTGGGCAGCCTGTTCCAAGGCCTGACCACTCTTTCAGCAAATAAATTTTTCCCAATGTCTAATCTAAACCTCCCTTGGTGCAACTTGAGGCCATTTCCTCTCATCCTGTCACTAGTTACTTGGGAGAAGAGGCCAACACCCACCTCACTACAACCTCCTTTCAGGTAGTTGTAGAGCGCGATAACCTCCACGTTGTATTTCCAGCAGACGTCTGGAAAGTTGAAGTCCCCAACGAGAACAAGGGCTAGTGACTGTGAGACTTCTGCCAGCCGCTTGTAGAATGCTTCATCTGCCTCTTCGTCCTGGTTAGGTGGGCTATAACAGACTCCCAGCCTTGTTGGCCTTCCCCCTCATCCTTATCCATAAGCACTCGACCTTATCATCACAATCGTTGAGCTGCAGACAATCAAAACACTCCCTAACATACAGAGCCACCCCACTGCCTCTCCTTCCTTGCCTGTCCCTTCTGAAGAGCTTATAGC
>NW_009197325.1:30522-76261 GCF_000690835.1 Fulmarus glacialis | reverse complement strand
CTATGATTCTATGATTCTATGATTCAGATGCACTCTGCATGGGTTGCAGAGTTACAGGAATCTGTAGGAAGCATTGATGTGGAATGATTGCTCAGAAATAATACAAAAAAAGGATTGTTTAGTGTCCACCTACCTCAGTACTTTCTTTTAAGCTCCAGTGTACTGTCTTCTGTTGAGTAGAATTCTGAAGACCAGAAAAGTATAGCAGGAGCATGAACGTAGAAATGCAGAATTCAGAAGGAATTTTTTTTATGGTAGATCTCTTAGCAGTTGAACAAAGCTCTAGAAGGTGCACTTAAAAGTTTTTATTAGTTAAAAAATGAATAAATACCCATAAAGAAGAAGCATCAGTTTTGAATGCCAAATGCAGGAAGTAAGTAAGTCTGTTTACAGCATTTCAGCTGCTTCTGAGGGGGAAGATTGTGGAAGCAGACTATCATTTCCAACTTAATTCTAGAAGACTAAACCATAATTTTCTCTGGGACTAACACCCAACAAAAGCCTGCACTACTACAGGGAATTCATTAGGACTTGCGTGGAAGTAGTTCATTAGTTCCCAAATATTGCAGTACATTTAGAAGACTTGTGGAGTTTTACATTGTATTTAAATATATAAAACACAAATTTTCCTCGATGAAAAAAGGTGTGGAAAAGATAATCAGAAAGTAAAACTTAAACAGAGATTTCATAGAAATATTCAGTGCAATCAGGGTGACTTTTTCCTGGAGACAAAACAATAAAGAAAGAACTAGCTATCAAAGCCTGTGATTTATGATCTTGATTTATGATCCCATATTTAGCGGCTACTAAAGAAGCTGCTTTTAGTGATAGACAAAATAAATGGCATTTTTGTATCCCAATTCCATGCAAAATTCTCTAAATGCTGAGACAGTCAAGGCTTTGTGGCAAGTTGTTCTTTATGCCATGTTCTTTATGCTTTATATCCTGATCTGTAAGTATCACATAGACAAATCAAGCAGGGACAGAAACTGACCGTTTCAGAAACTGAAATTTGGGAGTTTCTGCTGAATTGTTTGGAAACAAAAGGAGGGGATATTACATAATTCATCAGCTGACATTTAGTGTTTAGAATTGGTGATCATGGTTTGACTGGTTGTTGTTTAATTTCAAGGAGAAGATTAGTTTCAGGTTTTATTTTGTTGTGTAGCTTCTATTTACTGAAAACAATTATATATTGTTTACAACTATTATTGTAACATGAGGCAAATCTGAGCGTGACCACACAATCAGTCTGAGCTTGTCATCCTAAACCTGCTTGTAGTTACTACAGGGAAATAGGCAGCCTTCAGGCTAGGATTTATTGTGTGTGCTTTTTGAAGTACCTGCCTTAAAGTAAGATGAACCACTCTCCAGAAGATCTTTCCTTTTGGCTGCAAAGGAGCTTGGTTGCTATCCTATGTTAGTCATCCTATAGATGGCCTATCTAAAGCATAGGCTGTAGATGATTATCTTTGATATCAGAAGTTAGAACACATGAATCCCATCCTACCTGTGCATAGGCTAAGGATTAGCAACTTGTAATTTATGTAAATTACAATAGAGGTAAGAAATGTATTAATAGGCTTTGTGCTGCAAGGTGACACAAAATGAAGCTGTGGACTATATGGACAAGGATTTGTACTCTGTGCACTGAGAATCAATGTTTTGTTTTTAATCACCCTTTTAGAGATTGGCTACTTTTAAAGAACCATGGCCAAAACCTGCAGCCTTTGCTCAAGCAAGTTCCCAGGACTACACATTTTGGCTTCTAATACAAATTTTGTAGGCTAAATATTTTGCTTGAATTACTTAGGTAATAAAAATATTAATATGTATAAGTTGTATTTATATTAATTTCAATACAGAGATTGTTTCCTTTCTAAAGCACTATTATTGTTTAAAGTGTTATTTATTTGCAGGAAATGGATAATTTAGTGCCTTGCCCTAACTCCTTATTTGTGCAGTCAAAAAATACTTCCAAAAATAATTTTAAGGGGTTTGAATTTTATTTCCTATTTTTACTGGCAATTTAGGATTTATGTAGTGAGCATAAATCATTGGCAATCCTTGAATCTTATGAAAAATGCACTCAAACAGTTGAAACTAAACTTTAAGCTTTTGCATGTCTTACTGTTGCTACAGCTGCACTAACATTGACTCGATCATCATCCAGAAAATTTATGTTGTCTGCTGTCACATTTAAAATCTGTAGCACAGTACACAGTTTTCTAAATGTTTACTAAATTAGTTCAAATATTTATGAAGAATTGAAATCTTGCGTATGGTCTTAGAAGTTAGACTATTTATTAGCATCATAAAGGGGTTTTTATTTTTATTTTTTTGTACATGCATAAAGACTTTACAATAACATCTGGGACACATTCTGTGAAGACACTGAGCCAAATCAGTTATAAACTGTGTGGTCAGCTAATTACTACTATGCATATTTTGCATGTGAAATGACACAAAATACTGCTGGTTTTAGAATTGCATCTTTTAATGCATAATTCAGGTACTATTAAAAATACCACATCTTTTTCAGAATTGATGAAAAACTCTGGCAAATGGTAATTGCAAGTAGTCACTTGGATTGTGTTTTAATATAAATGTATTTTTAATGTACATATGAAGAAAATGTTAAGTAAATTCTGATTAAGCTAGATTCTTCCAAGTTAATGTATTCCAAAATTTAAAAAGACACAGAAATAAATTGCAATTAGTACAACAGAACAGTAAGGAAGTAAGGACTTGCGTTTCCCCCTTTTCCACAAATGGTACTTCACTACCTGCTTTGTGTCCTGTGACAGTGAAATAAAGTCAGGCTATCTTCCTCTGAAACATTTATTAGGACTGTCTTAGTCCTAATAAAAATTAACTGGGAATATAAGACCTGGAAGGTTGTAATTTTTTTTTCTCTACTAAAAAACACTTCTCCATGACCAGCAATTAAAAAATGTATTTATAGAATCATAGAATCATTTAGGTTGGGAAAGACCTTTAAGGTCATCAAGTCGAACCGTATGTCCCAGTCCTGAAAAATTTTGATGTGAATAGCCCTTTTTTAGGCCATTTGGACTATTCGCATGTGCAAATGTGAGTGTGTATGCAAATATTTAGAGGTTCAGTGTTAGAAAAACAGATGCAAATGTTTGCTGTAAAATAACTCTAGAAGCATTTCCTTACAAAGCTGCTGCTTCATAAATTAAAGCATATGTAATCACACATTAATTCTAAACTGGTGTATATAATTCCTTTGTTTATAGTCCTATGTCTTTTAAGAATGAGCAGTTGGTGAACTTCACAATACATAAAAGCATATTGAAATTTGTCAATATTTGGCTTGTATCTGTCTTTGTATAGAATTCAAATACTGGTTGACATACTTGAAATGTGGCAATATTTTTTTTCTATGACAGATAGATACCAAACAAACGATTGTGTGCAACATTATTATTATTACCTTTTATATTACGTTATAATGAAGGTTACAGGTTACAACATATATAATTCCTTCTTGATTATAGGAAGTAATTATTGTTTTACTTTGATGCTAATACACAAGGTCAGACACAAAATAGTGGAAGCTTAAAGAGAAAGAATTCATTTTAGTTATCTTTATCTTGTGCTAGTGATATTTGGATTTATTTTGAAAAAAAATACATGTGGAAGAACACATCAGTTTTATTTTAACATACTTTATAACAAGTAATTCCAGAAACTAATAATGAAGTCTGTTTTGTTTATAAAGAAACATCCTGATTGTCTGAAAATTCTGGTTATCAAGATAATCTGATCTTTATAATTCAGTTCAATAATGCTCTTTTTTTCTTTTATTACAGTTCATCTTAAATACCTTAATTCAAGATATTTGGATGGCCTTATAATACTGTATTTTATATACCTAATTAGAAGTACCAACAATTCAGTTTTGCACAAATCAATAGTTTAAAGCTGCGTATGCTTTACGAATACAGACAGAAACTTTGAACTCATGTTTTCTGGTATTCTGGAATACTTTGGGCTCGAGTACACATGGTTTTTTGCATTGCTTTAAACCCCCATTTTTAGACTACACTGTGTAGTTTAGCGTAGTCACAATTATATTGATAATAGGGTGATTTATACCATTATCACTTCTTTAGATAGTAAAAACAATTTAACACCTTCATGTCACTATAAGTGAGCCTGTATTTGAGATTATGGGAACAACAAAATGTAGATGAACATTTAATAGACTTGGAAGCAACACATTTTGCAGTATGCAGTATGCAGCAACATAGTATGCAAATGGTAAACAAATCTACAGGGTTATACAGTATTAAGCCAGCTGGTCACAGTCCCCTGGAGAAGCTTGAGAAGCTGGAGATTGCTGCGATGTGGGGACTTGGTGCATTTCTCTGTATTGGGAACAGGTTAAGAAAAGGATGTGGGAGCCATTGTACTGACTTTATCATACAGGATGATTGCACTGTGTAAGAGGAGACATTTTCCTTAGGAATAACTTTATACCAACTCTTACCCATTTTTTTGTGCCTGCAGATAGAAAATATTATTAGGCCAGAAGAGCTGCTTTTTTTAGAAAAAAAAAAAGAGGGATACCCGTGGGAAGTAAAAATGATCCCTGTTTCTTCTTAAAGGGTAGTGTAAAATCAGACTTGAAATGTTAGTATGAAATTATGAGGTAACAATACAATGTGTTTGCTAGTATGTTACTGATTGCTCCATGGATAATTCGATATAGTTATTAAAAGTTAAGTGGTTAAGTGGCCCTTCATTATAGTAACAATTTTGTTCTGTTTTTAGAGAAGAAGTTATTTTCTAGAACATAGTTCACAATTTAACAGTGTTTTCTGGGCATTCTAAAAATAATAACAGATATTATTACTATAGGATTCACTTTGAATAGCATATATGTTACTCGCAACTGGGCACTAAATACATGGAGAGGTGGTTTTTTGTTTTTTTTTTTTTAAATCAAATGTAGAAAAAAAATCCTGGCCTTATTTACACATTTTGGGCTTGGCTTGGAAATTCTGTTTCTGGAAGAATCTCCTTTCCCTCTTCTCTTCTTTGTATTTCCTGTCTCCTTACAGTAAAGATTGCCTGTTTTTAACAAATGGCTTCCTTTGCAAAGAGACAGAATATATCAACCTTAATATTATGAATTCACCAAATGATAGGCATATACATTTTAGCACGAACGTCCAATAAAAATAAATACATCTGCAGTGAACATGGTAAATTATATGCGAACTTACACTATAATAATAAACAGGAAACAGCAGCATCTGAATCTGCAACTGGCTTCTCAGGAGGCTCTGTGCTTCCAGCTGTGGCAGCAGCTGTGGATCTGGCTCTGGAACTCTTGCTGAAACAAGCTGACAAAGGGCTGATTACAACATGGAGTTCAGTTTCTGCTTGGATTCATTTTCCTTTTAACACACTTTGGTTATGAGAAGTTTGCTCATTTACCCTGTTTGTGGTTTTATATCCTGCACTTCACAGCCATTGGGCTGATGTGGTGATTATCACCATTCCTAGTGACCTTGATCGTGGGGACCTTATACTGTCTGTACCGTTTGTGGAACATTGCAATTTGGTTTTGGCTTACTGGAAGAAAATGAAAACTCTCTTCCTCTTCCTTCACCCTCCCCGTCCCCAAAGGCTGTTCATCATTTTTGTCCAAAATATTACACAGTAAAGTTGTTGGGGTTCATTTTTTTGATTGTTTTTATATGCATAGAAAACAATTTAGGAGAAGACCAAATGATACTCACCTGCAGTGAAATCTGTAGAACAGGCAAGAGACTGGGTAAACTCTGCCAGGTGAAACAAGTAGAGAACTTCTTTTTATCACTTTTTATTAAAGGGGGGAATTCTGATTTCACAGAACCTGAGTGAGCAAAACAGCATTTACCCATGTGTTCCTAAAGCAGCTGTATAGATACGTTCACTTACTGCTGGTCCTTCTTTCTACCTCTGGTTGCATGGACGCATTTCTTGATTGCATGCTAAAGACATAGTTAAGCTACTAAAAAGTCTGGCCTTGATTCAGCAAAGATTTAAGCACATACTTAGAATTAAACACTTCCATTGCAGAGTCTGCTGTGTGAACTCCCAGATATTTGCTTCTGCTCTTATACTGTGGAGTGTCTCTGGTGAATATCCTAGACCAAGACAGTCTTTTTCATTATAAAGGCTTTTTTTCTTTCAGTTCTGCCATCTTTTTAGAAAACAGCTGTATTCTCCAACTTAATTGAATCCCCAAATTAAATCCCAGTTGCCTCTCTAACTCATTGCTCAAACTCTTCTCTCTTTTTCCCTCTGCTGCTTTTCTTCACATAGGATCTTGCTTTTTCTCCTAAGGAAAAATAGATACAGTATACTCTTCCTTCTGTCACTCTCTTCTCCCTCCCCTCCCCTAATCCTTTCTCTTTCTCCTCCACTGTCAGAGCAGCAGGAGTTTCTTGTCTACTTTCCATCTGTACCCCTTCCACTTGCCCCAGTGACCCCATGTTCTGTTCTTCCTCTTATTTCTCCCCTCCCTTATTCTCTTTCTTAACCTCTCACTGTCCTCTGGCTCTTTTCCACTGCAATATAAGCAAGCATTTGCCTCTTAAAAATTGCACCTTTGACCCTACTTGGTTCTTCATATCATATCTCATCGCCTATCTCTTCTTCATTCCTAAACTCATTGAAGGCGCTGTTTATAATTACTGTCTGGAGACCCTCTTCTGTGATTCCCTCCTAGAACTCCTACACTTTGGCTTCTGTTCCTTGCTTGCAACTGCAACAGCTCTCACCAAACTCCCTGATGACAAGATCTCAGAAACAGTAGTCTATCCTCATTCTTCTTGACTTGTCAGTAGTGTTTGCTGCAGTTGACCAGACTCTTCTTTAAACTTGTGTTTTTGTGGCTTTCTGTGGCTCTGTCTTGTTAATTTTTTTCTTTCTAAGCAGTTCTTCAGCATGTTTTTCAAAATTGTCTCCCATTTTGGAGGGGTATGGGTGGAGGTCTTGTGGCTCTGCTTTGGCTGGATTTTCTTGTGCTTTTAATGCCTTATGGGTTATTTCATACACAAAAAAGAAAATGTAACAGCCAAACATATCTGTAGATAACAGATCTACCTTTCTATTGAAACCTATTTCCTCTCACTTAAGCGTATTAATTTGGAACCACACAAATGCAATTACAAAGCATCCCACCCGGCGCTGCCTTAAGTCTAGATGTCTTGGCAAATGCTCAGAGGGATTATCTTCCCTTTTTCACATAGACGTGCATATTTTCTCCTTTCATATGCAAGGCTCTCTCTACCCCTGCTAGCTGTACTCAGCTCTTGCTCGCATCTGTTCCAGCTTGCATTGCTTTTTCTACAGATTACTCAAATTGTATCTCTTACTTCCAATAAGAATATAGCAAGACCTTGTCAAATGGAATTGATATTTTATGTCCTCTATTAAAAATGCTTATCCTGATATACGTTTGGAGAGCATTTTACTCTTTTACGGCCTCGTTTTAAGCATTTCACTTTCTTTGTCATTGCCATCAACTGAGTCTCATTTCTATTGCTCCTGTCCTTTCTGCATGGAATCCCAGTACTTTTTTTGGTATTGACAGTACCAAGAAATTTAATGTTATCACCACGTCTCTACTTTTTATGCCAATTCATTAAATGAAAATATTAGATAAAATTCTGCCAAGCTCATCCTTGATGAACTCTACTGAAAAACAGTTCTTTCATTCTCCACAGGACTTTGTTCTGTCTCTGGTAGGAAGTTCCTTACCTGTCAAATTCTTTCAGTAATCCCTATTTTCTCCAGTTTAATATTGAATATCAGATGCCCAGATAGATTAAATCTGTCATATTTTCCTTGTTTAAAATGTCAGTCTAGTCGCAATGGTGTAAGCATGCAGAGAGTTCATAATCTCAAACAGATTTGTACATTGTAGTAGGCAGATTCCTCAGGTCACCACATACTTTCATACCCCAGCAGGCCCAGCTGAATTATGTGAGCTCAGGCGAGTTTCTGCTCGCTGGTGTGAACCACAGGGAGTATTCCCTTGTTCTCTAGATACCTTTTGGCCTGCTTTTACTTTTGTTTGCCCTACTCCATTCCAGATGTCATTCATGCCACATTATCACTACCAAATGCACGTCTTCTTGATCTAACATATGTAGCTGTTAGGAACATGTAAAGATATATGTAATTAAAGGGAACGTGCACATATGTACTGTATGTTTTGCATTTACTTTGTATTTAGTACTGTTCTTGCTCACTTCATAGTAAGTGCTGTGGCTGATGTTGCAAAATAATTTCAGTAAAAGTCTGTGTAGTCACTAGCTCTAGGCACCGTAGTATTACGTAAAAAGCAATCCTTTGGGTCTGAAATTTTTCACGCTTGGTTTCATTTGAAAAACTGTGTATGCATAAAAAAATTCAAGGAAATTATCCTGAATTGTTTTTCAGTTGTGTCACTGAAAAGCAGGGCAGTGTTTAACTGTTAACAGTAGCTACTTTTTTATCTTTAATGTAGATAAGTTTGAGAATTCTAAATGTTCTTAAACAGTGACATGCAAATTGGGGGTGATATTTAATGAAGTCTATGGCCAAGTTTCAAAAACCTGGTTTTTATAATGACATACAGATAATTGAAATCATGCCTAGTAGGCATCTGGACTAAAATTATGAGCAGGATGTAATGGACCCAACCACTTTTGTGGAAACAAAATCCATTTCCATTTCTTTGTCAGGGCTAATCAAAGTTCTTTTTAGGTTCAAGGTTTGCTTCATTCTTACTGCTACTTCCAGTGTGCCAACACCATACCTTCATATAAGGGATGGAATATGTTGTATTCAGTAAAATGTTCACATTTTTTTCACAATTTGTTTTTGCCTGTTACTCATCCTAATTTCACATTCTAACAATCAGTTTGTCCTTCAGCTGCAAAGAAATAATACATCCTTTACCCTACAGACCTTGACTACCTACAAACTGGCATCTGTTCAATCCCGTTCGCATTATACAGTGTATAATTTTACATTATACCCTTCCGTGTTGAGGGAAAGGGAATGATGGGGGATCGATGAAGGCTCTTGTTCTTCTATTAAGCAGTTGAGCAACCTCCCACTGTGGCTGGGGCTCTGCCTGCCTCTGAATCTGTTGTAAATCCCTCTACAGCCACACTTATTGTGATTTCGAATGGCTGTTTCTGGTTAGTTTAATCCTATTCCTAAACAATTTAAGATAAACAATTAGAAGTTTAATTGGAATTTCATGGCTCTTAATTGTGATTAAAAAAAAGAAATTTAAACCAAATTCTATGTTAACACAGCATTGAGACTGAACAATGGAGGCTTGGTTGTGGCTTTCAGTTTTTGTGCTTTGTGGAGCTGATAGCTGCTGAGAGACACAGGCTGGCTTCTCAGTTTCTTCTTGTCCCAAGGCATACCTAAACTACAGCTTGCAATGGAGCTATAATTCTTCTGGGGCACTGGGACAGAAATGCCAGTACAGAGATAGAGGGTGAAAGCTACCCCATTCACCACAATTCTAATGACTTATGAGATGGTGGGGTTGTTATAAGTTGCTTGTGTCCACGTGTTGCTCTCTATGATCCAGGTAGCTGGCACAAGGAAGAAAATTATATCTTCCTCTGAATACCTTGTGTAGGCCAGGCAAGGCAAAACTTGAACTTGCTCTTAAAACTTCGGAAGGAAATACCACGAAAAATTGAAGTCTCCTTCAGCAGCATTAGCTTGGCTGCATTGCCAGTCCATTACAACGTGTGACATACATACCTTGAACATAAATAAAGCTATAAATCTCTGTTCTGTGATTTAAGAAGAAAATTGATAAACCTGCTGTTTTTATCTGATGTAATTTTAACTTTTCATTCAAATACTTATTCTACATTGGCTGGCTTAAATATTCAAAATTATATTTAACCTTTTTTTTATGTAACGTGGATGGATAGAAAGACGCATATATAAAACAGAAGTATCTCTGTGTGTTCTTTTTATTACAGGTATGTGTCATGTGCATTGGGATGCCCGTATGAAGGAAACATCATACCAGCTAAAGTGGCAGAAGTAAGAGTGAACTCTGGCTTGCCTTTTTAGTGAATCAAAAATACATTTTAAAATGTCTATAAGTAATGTTCTCTACTTAATCCTAAAAAGATCTTTAATGGATAAAATTTAAGGAAAACAAACACAAAACATAGCTAATACTAAAACTGGGTGCATAACCTCACTCAATCATATGCAGTCAAATCTAAGGAAAATAGTATGTTTTGACTGTTATCAGTCATGAGTAAAAATATTATGCGTTATTTCCTCCAACAAGAAGGTAGGGAAGTGCTTAAGGAAATAGACTCAAGCACATATGTCAGTGGACCATGTTGTACGAGATGATTTCCAGCACAACCTCTTGCAAAGGGCATCTGCTTTTAAATCCATTTTATGCTGGCATAACCATACTGTGCTGTCAGCCACTAGAGCCGCTGCTACATCGTGCTTGTGGAAAGCGTCATGTGATTGACACATGAACCAAAACTCATCCCCAGCATGATTTCCTACTACTTAACTTGCTCTACTGCTATGGTGGAATAACCCGCACCTTCCCTCTCTGGCCTGTTTCCCATTTAGGGTAAAGGAGAAGAAAGACGATGTCTTAGTCCAGCCTTTTTTTCCAGCAGAGAAAGAGATGAATGAAACACAAGTGTTAAATTTTGCAGGAAGGCAAAGAGGGCATGAAAGCTGAAATGGACAGTAGAGAAGAAAGTGGAGAGAATTCAAGAGCACAAGGCAGAAAACGCTGGCCTTCCTCCTGGACAAAGACTTGTCTTCTCCGCTACACTTAATCACCTACTTTTGGTGATCTAGCAGAATCTCCAAACCACTTTTTTTTTTTGTAGCGTTAGCAGCTAGTCAACATTTGTCTGATATATTGTGTTCTGCATGTGTGGCTTTCAGGTCCTGTTCTTCTGCATCTTCTTCTAGTATACGTTCCAGATGGAACTTGTGATAATACTTCTCCCACAGCAGCCACATATACTCACAGTCTTTGAAAAAAATAGCTAAATTGGAAGGTACTCAGTATTTCTAAATTAATTGGGTTTAATATGAAGTGAAAGTTAGAAGTGACACAGCCTTAGTTAGAGCGGTGATGACAGATTCAGCTGTGCTGTTGGTAGATTGCTTACTGCAATGTCATGTTCCCTAACAGGCTTCTTTCCTTGTGTTGCTTGTTTTTTAACTACTCTCCTTGCACAGAAGAGCTCCTTTTCAGTTTGCTGGTGAGAGTGCTACTTAATGTTCCAAACCTGCAAACTTTTACTCACACAGGTATTTTATTTTCTGTCTTCATCCCAATAAGTCTTCTTGTGTACCTGTACACCATTGTGTATTTAAGAATAAAAGCTGCCTCGTTAAAGTTATTGAGGCCCTGATTCAGCAAGCACTGATGTTTATATAGAAGCATCTGATTAGCTGTTAATGGATTTTACATAAACACATGCACTCATCCTGTGCTGAATCAGAATTATCAAAATTACTGGCCGTGTTGCTAAACCCTTTCAGAGAGGTGCCTCTCTGGTCATCATCTTTCTCGGGATGGAAGTGTATGACTCCCTTGACTCTGTGTTGCAATCAGCAGCCATGATTGAAAGGTTTAGACCGTTTCTTCTGCAGTCAATGACAGTGACCAGTTTTGTTTTTTTTTTTAAGCAAAAGATTTTTTAACTGAAGCAAAACCAATTAGGGGAGGTGGCTCATTAACTAGACTACATGCAGGCTTACTAGGTACGTAACTGTTTTGCACGTGGTTATCTAGTGAGTGCAAACTCCAGATGCCTTCAGACTTCTAGAATCCATCTGGTCCATCCATATGGCTCTTTATTTAAAAAAAACCCAAAACATTTCTCATCTATGAAAATAAAGTGCATAGTCCTTTTTTATCACTCTGCTTTTTCTTGAAATGGAGTCACCTGTGGTTTGTTTATCATCCTGTGGTTTGTGAATTTCAACCTTAGGCAAATAAGGCTTGAAAGTTGCTGGAAGCACCGTATAACATCCTTGAAGCCAGTTGTGTTACCCATTGTCTTCCAGTCATATACTTGGCTGGTTTTATCTTTCTGCCTGCTTCTTTCTCTCCTTAGCTTCCTTTTAACCTAGAGCAGTGAATTCATATAAGTATTATCCAGCATACAGGCTGATCAGGCTACAGAAAATGTGCCTGTTCTTATTTGAATGCTGTTGGATTATTACTAAGTTTCCCTTACAGCACAAGGACTGCAGTGTATTTTTATGTTGTTATTTGCTTAAAATCATTTGTAACTTGATTATGACCTTTTGTATTGAGTTTAAGAGTATAGTTTTAGATATTATTTCCAGCAGTAGGATTGTTCACATGCCTAAGGGGTTGCAGTGCTGGGTCACCAACTCCCATTTTGATCAATGCTTGGTGTCAGGGCAGTGCTCCCAAAGGGAGTAGCACAAGACTCATGCATAGTAAAACTGCTCAGTTGTGCAGAACACAACCCTGTTCAATCAACAAAGCTGCAAGCTCGTAATCACATTCTGATTACACTGACAAAACAGTGTGTTCTCTCTCCCCCACCCTCCTCCCAAAAATCCACATTGAAAACTTACAAAACTGTAACTAATGGGCTGCCTCCTACTATGGTAGGATAGAAAATCCAATATGAAAAACTCCCATTCAGCTTCCAAGCATGCACATTCTTCTTGAAATTAAATATAGATCTCTTCTTAAGGGTCACCTTAAGGTTAGATCATGACAAGTCAGTGATGATGCTCAGCCTGTTAGCAGAGTTTCCCCCTCTCTTCTTTCATCTTTCAGAACTTTATTTTCAGAAGCTGAAAGACCTAAGGACTGAGCATGGGAAAGAAGTGAATGCAACATGATTTCTAGCAGTTTATATAGTCTCTGTCATCACTAAAATGCTCATCTAGAAAAACTTTGAATCATCAATGAAAAAGAACATGAGAAAAAAATGCAGTCTGCTTTTTTTACCCTGATCTTAAACAAAAACTGAATTTGGGGATTAACTAGAGGTACCACTAATTGCAGATGATCTTTTTTTTTCTTACAACAGTAGTCCAGTTAAAACACCTGCCCTGTGTTGATGATATTAAAATATGCTTCAAGATAGAATCTTTTTGCAATCTAGTGCATGTCCCTTTTGTAAAGCATATATTGAATTTATGTTGATGCGAACCAGGGGCTCTTTGACTTTAAAGCACAAAGAGTTTTACTACCTTTGCAATAGTCATAGCACTTCCAAGCTTTAAGCAGAAGGATTCAGACTACTTGAAGTTCTTTTTCAGCTGTTCTTTGAATTAAGTGAACAGCAATATTAATCCAGCACTTCCGAGACTGCTGGTGCAGCACTTTGTCAGCTTCCTCAGACGTATTCACAGCAATCCCACTGATGAAGTCCTGGAATTGCTTTAACAGCAGAGTGCAGTGCAACTGAAGATGTCTTGGAAAAGGGTCATATTTCTTCATTTCTAAACAGTTAATTTCCAGATTGGGATTCCATTCCAGTGGAGTGGCCTTTCGGGATTGCTGATGCACAGTGGGAAATGCTAAAGGGGACAGACATACTCAGCAAGTGAAAATAAGGTGAAACCCTTTCCAAATAAATTAAACAAAACTAAGATGGAAAGATCCTACATTCAATTTCTAAAGCAATATTTTTGGTGCAAGTATAATACTGTGCTTCCGAGCGTATGTCTCTCTCCATACAAACATTATGAAGCCAGACCTCAAATGTCTTACTCACACAAAGAACTCCTCAAAGACATAATTACAGAAACATTTAGGGGTGTACTTACATAAGTAAGAACTATATGTACAGGGTTTTGTTTGGTATTAAGAAAAAATTTAAAACTTAAGGACTAGAATGTTAATTTAGTTTTGCTTTGTTAGTATTTTAATGTTTGATCTCATAAAAAGCAAGCAAAATTAATATTAAGTACAACATGTTAAAACTTCAGTTTTCATTGATGTTTTCAGTGCCAAGAGAAAGCAAAATCAGGCTTCTTGTTAATTATTTATTGTCTTAGTTCAGCCATGTGCTTGGCTCAGTGTAATAAGCAAACAAAAGGGCAGGTCTTTACCCTGCACAACTTGTAAGCTGGAAAGTACATGGAGAAAACCAAACAGCTGGGAAATCCTCAGAGAGAGGAAAATGTTGGGAAAGGGCTTGACAGAAACTTAATTCATAGTGTAAAATCTTGCTTATTTGGATTCTGTGGGAGAGTCAAAAAGCAAGTTTTTGATGGATTTGTCTTGGTTGGTTATTCCATGTACAGAAGCAGAACTATAAATTTAAAATAAGAGGATCTATGGGGTGTTCTTCTTGGGTGACAATTTTCAAGAATGAATAGAGGATTTCTGATACATAGGTCCACCTCGGTGAATCAAAACCTGAAACCTGTACAGAAGCGTGTCCTTTTTAATACACGTTCTTGACCCTATTTTATATTCTTTCATCTTGACCGTTTCATGTTTCTCTGTTTCTAATCAGGTATCTAAGCGGCTGTACAGTATGGGCTGTTATGAAATCTCTCTGGGGGACACAATTGGTGTGGGGACTCCTGGAAGTATGAAAAGAATGTTGGAAGCTGTTATGAAAGAAATTCCTCTGAGTGCTCTTGCTGTTCACTGTCATGACACGTATGGCCAGGCGTTAGCCAATATCCTCACAGCCATACAGGTAACTCAGGTTCTCATTTTATAGATATGGTAGTAGTAGTCTTAGTTTAATTCAAATGCACAATTTTAAAAAATTCCAGCCTTAAAGAAATTACTAGAAAAGGAAAGAGGCACGCACCAAACTTTCAGAAAGTATTGCTCACACATTGGATTGTCTACAGGTATTACTGCTGTTGCTTTTGCAAGAAAATTTCAATTCTTATCTACTTATTATCTTCAATTCCACACAAAATCGCTAAGAAACAGTGGTGATTATTATATTCCATTGATTGTGGATAAATGAGGGAGATAGAATGTATTTTTTTTCTGATGTCTCAGATTCCACTTTTCTTAGGAACATCTATATGTTCATTGTTCACTAAACTAAAATTTCTATTTTACAGAGGTGTCCAAATATAAAATAGAAAAATGCATAATTACATCTTGATTTCAGATGGATGAATATAAATTATTGGTAATTATGTACACAGACAGAGTGGTCTAGATAATTTTATCACTGTTAACATGCCTTTAGTATGTTTTTTTGTTTGTCAATGATACCTTCCAAATAAGATTAGCAACAACTTTATATCCTATTTATTCTTCTTTCAAATCTGTGGCTAAATAATCAGAAATAGTTAATTTCCATAAGAGAGATTTTTCCCTTTGTGTTCATATATTTTTAAGAATAGGACAAAATACAAGAAACAGACTACAAGTTCTAATGTAGTTTTTGTAAAGATACAATCTTGAAAAATATCTTAATGTGTACATGCATTCCTAAGGAGACCTATTTTTACTAAATGTTACAGAATCAAAAGCTGTTTACAAATTGTAGGCCTTTATTGTTCTTTTTTATTCTTAATGGTATCTTCTGCTTCCTTGCAATTCAGGCAGCCATTTTTAAGGTCAACTTTCCTTTGTCCTGAGTTGTTATTTTTGGCAGAGCTCATATTATGTTGTTTAGAAATAACAGCAGTGTGTTAACAGTATTAGTGATATAAGCAACAAGAAGGAACAGGGAAATGTTTCAATATGGGAATCTCTGCAGGTATTTGGTTAAATACTGAATGACAAAATCTGATAAAAAAGGTTCTAACTTTTACTCACAGTGTTCACTATTGACCCTTACTCACTTTTACTGTTGCAAATGTGCATGTATGTACCATGGGATGAATAAATTGCTAATTTCACAGTTAGCTTCAGTTGCAGATGTAATAGCTAAAAGCATGAAAACCCCTGAGCATGGGAGGAGTTTGCCATAAAAATACTTGAAGCATTGTTTTTCAAATCCTTCCTTAAAATAATTGCTGTCATGGTGCCTACTAAACACCGAACGATGGCTATGCTTTGTTAACCCCAGTATTTGTTGTAAGTGATTCTTGTTTCAGGTTTACCTCCTGCTCCTATCTTTTTATTTACTTCTTAAATCAACTGTGTAGGAGTTAAAGGGGAAAAAAGCTCTTAGGTACCTAATGTATGGTTCAGGCTAATGAACATGTAAATTCAAGAGAGCAATAGACTTAAAAAAAAATATCCCTATGCAGCTCTCTCAGATTTCTGGGAAGCCAGGGGTGCCTAAAACCCATCAGAAAACTTCCCTATGTGCTGCTCAAGTTCTGCTACAGTGCATGTCTAAAGGTGTGGTGTTTTTGGCTGAGCTGAACTTGTCATAGATTTTGCCAGAAGTTCTTGATGAAGCAGGCATTACACAGTCTCTCTGACTGGCTTTGTGCAAGCAGCTCCTTGGCTCGCTCTAAAGGTAGGTCCCCAGGCTCTTGGATCCTCAAACGGGGCTGGTACGTCACAACATCCTCTCCTGTCTCTGGTCAAACAAACGAGGCAGCTAGCGGTGCATTACAGCTAAGCAATACTATTTCTAAAACAAGGCAACTTTCACAGGTCAGCTGGATGGTAAAGTGCCAAAGTCAGTGGATCAGAGTGCCCAGGTCACTTCTAGCCCCTGCTGTCAGGCTTGCCTGTGCTTTCCTCTCTGCCCAAGAAACACGAATGGCAAAGTACTGGAGTAAAACCCCTTGTCTTCAGCTCAGCAGTTCGTTTCATAGACCAGACTCTCCACAGATGCAATTCCTTACCCTTCTTCCTTAATGGGTCTGTGCGACCAACACAATATTTCATCAGGAGGGTAATGTGTTTGAGGGGTTATAGAAATAATGGGCTACAGTTATTGTTTGAAAACAATTTTAAAAAACATTCAGCAGGCAAATTGCACTCTTCCTAAGACATTGCAGACTGCAACCTCAGGCTGAGTACTATTGTATTGTATATTGTATTTCCTAAGAATTAATGAATGACAGCTGGAAAGCCACAAATCACTCTACACTAATTCAGGCATTGCTTCAATGGGAGATCTCCTAGGAGTGGAAAGAGGTGCTGGTGATTCAATAAGTGATTTTTTATACAGATCGCATTGTTCCATGCAGGATTATACTACCCAGAATATTTTCTTTTGTTTGGGGCTGATCCAGAGTCATCTAGAACTGACAGGCCGTATCTGTATAAGAAATTAGCAGGGAAGTAGTCTTGTAATTTTAGTATTCAGTTTTATGTGTGTTGTTTTAGCAAAAGGATAGGTAGTGAAAGATGGGAGAGAGATTAGCCAACTTTTAAAGGATAAGTAATTTTTTAAGTTGTTGAAGTGAATAATACAGAAAGAAAGCATTGCCTAGAGAAAGGAAATTCTCTTTCTTTTATGAAGAGAATCTGTGTAAAAATGTGAGGAACATGAAGTGATGCTTCAGAACAGAACAGTAAACATTTAAGGTAGAAACATGAATGGCTCTTAGTTAAATGGTTTAATATTAAAATATCAGAGTATACAATTTACCAAAGAGACAAATTCAGAAGATGATGTGGCGATCTAGTTAGAGGTTGTGGTATTTTGAGTAAAATTACATATGTGGGTTAGCTAATGTGACAAACACAGAATGTAGCTAAGACAAGTAGTAAAACATTTATGGGAAATTGTTACAGACCTCCAAGGAAGGGCAAAAAGATGGGTCAGGAAACTTCTGTGCTGGAGAGGCCCCAATAAGGGACTCCATTGATCTGGGGAGATTTGAGTTACCTTGACAATTGACTCCCGTAGCTTGTGCAGAATGGGTACGAAAGGGGAAGTTTTTAAATGGAAGTGATACAGAACTCTTTTCTTGCATAGCTTGTGTAGTTGCCAGAAATAGCTTTGTCTGTTTTCATAGCACATATCCGAACATGAGAAAGAATATGGGAAGAGGCAAAGAGGAGTTTTGGCCGGCAGTGATACCTCAGTGAATTAAACAATCAAATGGTAATCCCATAGAACTTTATCAAATTCAAATCACTATCGTAATTCATTAATATAAACCGATCCCTACACTACTGGGATCAAATCCTAACTCAGAGAAAATAAGAATAAAACTCGACTTTCAGGGAGCAAGGATTTTAACAACCTTGTGTAATCATTTCCATCTTATTGGACACAATGAGATGAATGAGATTGATGATTTGCCCAGTGAAATTACTTTTTATTAGTGCTTTCTTTTTCCAGAAAACAGGATTTTTGAAATAAAATCCACGCTTTATTACCAGAAACAGAATTTAGCAAGCCCCTAATTAAACTTTCAAGGTTCAGACTGCAAAATCCAAATTTGTGAATACAGGTTTTCATTACAAACATTATAATATATATCCTTACAGAGAGTTTAAAATATTTAATAATATTTAATTAATGTCTTTAAGTTCCTTGAGTTTTAAAGATTAAATAAACCTTTTTTTTTTTTTTTAAATCCAAATAGAAATGGCTGGCTGCTGAACTCTTCCCTTCATCACTTAGCTAAATAGATTATAGCCCCTTTGGTGCATGCTGGAGAGACTAAACAACTTGCATAATTTTATGGCTCCAGTTTACTTACATAGAAGGACTAGATTCACACAAAGGCAGTCAGTGTAGATATGGCTAAGTTTAAAGTGCCAGAACCAGGAGAGGAATCTGAACATAGATGCTGAAGTTCATGGTTTATTAGTTCACAAGGATCATTGTATTACAGGAATAGAGTTCACAACAGCCAGCAAGCTGAAATGGTAGAGCCTAAGTTAAGCAACTGAGAAAAGTTTGTGTTTAAAATTCCCCTTTTCCATGATTCTTACAAGCTTACATGTGAAACCTCAGGTGAGATGACTTTTCCACCCAAAACCATATCCTAGATGTAAGTACCTAGCTTGTCCTTTTTTTTCAAACACAGGATTTGCTGTTTGTGGCTGTTAAGCTTGCCTGCAGTAACAGGCTGTCAAGACCCCTTTCAGCTGGTGGTTAGAGGCCGGCTAAGATCTCTTTCTTGTCCAGGAGTTGCTTGCTGCTAAGGAGCCTCAGTGAGGGCTCCCCCTCCTTCACTTGGGGGTGGCTTTAAACCTGAAATGAAACAAAGACTTTAAAAGAGAACAAAGAAAGCAGGATTACATTAAAGCATCATTAATTCAGGTATGCACATTTATTTATGTGCTGATATAAATGGTCCATTTTGGAGAGTCAAAATTAGAACTGCTTTTTATCTGCCTATAGTCTAGGTTTAACCAACATCTGAATTCCTTCACTTTCTCCCTGTAAAACAGAGAACAAAGTGTATGCACAAGCCTTGAATAAAGATTTAAAATCTTCTGTCCTGTCTCCCAGCTTTATCTACCATTGACTCCTATGCATTATGTTCATCAATGTAGTTCCACTTCTTCCTAATGACCATTGGCTACAGTCATGGTAGGATTATAAATTTGTTTATACAGCTACATCTCTCAACTCCTGTCTAACTCATTATAAACCTAAAATTGGACGTTCGAGATGGTATCAAGAAAGAAAGAAAAAAAAAAGACACCTAATAATTCTTTATTTGTAAGAAATCCTCTTACAAAGCACAATCATCCAGAGCTGTAGTGTAGTAGAATAAATTGACACTTCTGTTACAAGGTAGGGAGGATAGATAAGCAACTATGAAAAAGCGTGAAGCTTTGCATCTAGTCATCGTGCTAGACTTGAGCTAGGAATTTCTCATGGAACAGTGAATATGAACTTCCTAAACTGAGGAAGGCAGTCTAGCCATATTTGTCTGTTGCTACACAGATCTAAAAATACTGGTTTTGGGGAGTTATGTAGTAATTGAGGAAAGGAACTTGTATGTAGTGGGCTGCCTTGCTTGAATAATACATTAAATACCACTAGACTTTGTTTTGTTATCAGCAGTGTGCTGGGGTACCCACTGCCTGGCAATGAAATTATTTACATCTAAACTAATTTTTAACAGAGCAAAAATAGTTATGATAGTTTAAAATTTCAGCACTGTACTAAAGACAGGGGGTTTTTTTAAGCCAATAGGGGGGTATTGTATGGAATTAATGACGTACAGGAGGCAGGAACCATAACATCTTGACTTGTCTTTTCCTGATTTAACATGCCATTGTGCACATCACTTTTCTTCAGTTTTTTATTTGTAAAACAGGAATAAGGCTCATCTCTTTTAGTTTGTGAAGTGCTAAGAAAAATCTACAGAAGAAGAGCATCGGACAAGTACAAATTATTTTTATGAGGTCTACATTTAAAATTAATTTTTGAAACTGAGGTTTAGAAACTGAATAGATTTTAAGTTTGGTATAGAATGTAATTTTGAGATTAAAAAAGCTAAGGTATATCAGTGGGCAAGTGATCAAAAAACATACAAGCCCAATCAAATTATCTGAGTTCTGTAACACTCCATTTCCTTTCCCCTGCACAGCCTGGCACTCTGAAGAATTTATGTAGCACAATGTGAGGGTAGGAAAGACTTGCTATATGAAACATGCACATATTTTGGGATCTTGAAAAAATGTTAACATTTTTGCATTCCTATTTTGAGAAACATGTAGAAATTGAAAGGTTTCAGCAGAACTCACAAGTTTACTTTCCTCTGCTGTTTACAAAGATATGCTAGGAAACTGCAGAAGACTTAACAGAGATCTCCAGAAGCTAATTTCAAGGTTCAGATAGGGAAACATTAGAAAACACAGCTTCACTGAGAATAGCTGTACGGGATTCAGGAAGGGCTGGTCATGCTTCAATATTTCGCTGGAATTCTTTGAGGCAGTCACTGCCAAAGAAGACAAAGGATATACAGTGGCCATCATATGCTTTGATTTTTCAGAAAATAATTTACAGTGTTCTGCACTGGAAGTTAATATTAAGGCGTGGAGGCATGTAATAAGTGGAAAGTTGGCTAAATGGCAGGAAACAAATGGAGTTATGAAACGGAATTTCTTCAAGCTGGAAAGCACCCATCAGCAGGGTTGTGGAAGTATTGGTCTGTGGGTCCCAGGTTTTCCCGCTTAAATGAATAATTTGCAGTACCATAATGCTTATGTTAAGGGCAATTGTTCTAACTTGTAGAAATTAAACTTTTCAAATTTTGTATTTCCATTGTGAGAAACAGGATAGCTAGCACAATTTGTAAGTGTAAATCTGTGTAATATTCTAAAACATGCAAAAGAAAAAGTTTGGGATCAAAAGTAAGAGTATAGGAATATACATAATTTTAGGTAAAGCAAGAGATTATTTGTTACAACATGCCTGTTCTTTTAAGGGTCTTCCTAGAGCTTTCTACCTTTGCATTTCTCTAGGAACGAATTTATCCTAGGCACTTACCAGGTATTTTCTGGGTTTGAAAGTGTAAACAATACTTTTGAATTATTTGTCAGCAAACTAAAAGAGCTGTTAGCAATAATATAAAATTCTTTAGAAAACATGAGTTTGCTTTTTTGTTTCTGTTTCCTTTTATTCCCCTTTCCTATAGAAACAACATAGCACTTAGGTAAAGCAATTAAAAAAATCAGATGTTTGAGCTGAAGGAGTACATGATATTAGGAAAAAAAAGAATGAGTAGAATTGTTTAAGATTGAAAGCTAACAAGACAGAGGTGAATAAGACTGTGTTTTTGAAAGCAGATAAGTTAGGGGGCAAATGGCAGGTGAATTGTGAAAAGGTACCAGACTGCAAGGTTTTTGTGAAGAAAACTTAAAAAGAGGGTGTGTGCTTTAGGAAAGTAGAAAAACACTTGCGTTTTATCAAATAATATTGCTACTATGAGCAGTCAGCTAGTTACTTTTGTAAGTGAAAAATCATACTGCACAAATGAATTAATCAGACCTACATATGGGAAGAAAATGAAAACATAGGCATTCATACTGAAAATCTGAGAGATATTTTCCAGTATTTTCTCTGTTCCTTCTTTTTTTGGGGGGGCCTTTTTATAGGTAGTGGGTTTACATTGTTGCCTGAAATTTCAGCAAAATTCAGAAAGCAAGCAAATTAACAGGCAGTACCACTCCTGCTCTTTTCTCGATCAGTACAAAAGAAGTAGCAACTCCATTTTTTTTGCTTTCTGCTGCTTTTTGCAGGATGTGCATAGTATGCAATTTCTGAGGAGCTGAAAGTTTTTGACCTTTCTCCCTATGCTTCAGAAAAACTTGATAGCCTGATAGTTCACAAATAAATTCCTCATTGCTATTATTACAACTGTTACACTATTACTAGAAAAAAAAGTTTAAACAGTAGACTTTGTTTCAAGATTTTTATTTTTGGAACTTTTTAGGATAGGAAAGGTAATATATTTGTTATTGTATACTGAAATAGCAGCCAGAGTTCCTGAGGCAAAGATGTATTTACATGCATATGCCAATAGGTAGCCTGTACATTTTTGTGGGTTTTGTTTTTTTGTTTTAAATGAAACTTAGTACATTGTAAATGATTAACAAATAACAGAAATCTACATTGTTCTAGCTGCCTCTAATATGATGATTGAGTTTCAGAAGCTTTCAACCCTAGTTACTGAACCAACAAACCTCAAGTCTAAGTCTGTTTCAGGATACTAATCAGACCAAGAGATCCTTCATCAGTTATAGATTATTCTCATCTCCAAATTCCCTCACTAGAGCTGACTTGGAGCGGTAGACATGACTTCCCTTTGGCTTAAAATCAAACCTCAAATGTCTTTTAAAACATCTTTAAACCTTGAATTTCTCATGCAAATCTACGCATCTCTCTCTATATCTCTGCAAGCTCATATAGATTTATCACCCTCAGTCTAAATGGAATATGAATGGAGAAATCACTGCAGCAACTAGAGAAATAAAGTCCTTGCCTACTTCTACTTTTTTCTTGGAATGATGTTTTATTGTTGCTTCCTAATCACATCTTAAATGCTTTCATTTCTGAGTTTCTCATTCTCTAAGTGACGTTTATTTAATTAGTGTCATTTAATTCATTCTTGAGTGTCAGTGTTATGTTCCAATTTCAGCTTCACCGATCGTTTTCTGATTCATTAAATCTAGAAGCATTAAGGCCATACTGATTTGGTTGACCAGTACCTAAAAGGCATTCTAGTATTGCTTCCATTACTGTGCATCTTTCTCCTCTTGTGAATGAACTTCTTCCCATGCAAAAATAGATTCAGAGAATTTACTTGAAATGATTCTTAGGTCTTCATCAGATTCTGTTCTGCTGCATCACTCTTTAGTTGTCATATCTGGAACTATAGTTTGTAAAAGGGAAAGAATTAGTATTAATAGAATACGAGAAGACAATTTTATCTTATTTCCCCTTTTGCCAGCTAATAAGAAGCTTGCAAAGTTGTGCTTGCAAAAAAGGCTCACACAAAATAGCATAGAATATAATTTAGATACAAAACCAGCAGATTATAGGTCCATTTGAGGATAATATTCTGTTCAGACTGTTAGTGTCCACTTCCCCTCTCTTTTGTTCTCCTTTGTAATGCCTTTTTGCCATTCTTTGCCTCCATCAATGTTTAAGCGGAGTAAATATGCTGCTGGCAGCTCGCTGGCAAGGGAGAATGATACGAACAGATACCATGCTCCTACATTCACCTAATCCTAATATTTTCCCTGGCACTTACATTAATTTTTCCTCCCTTTCACTGTTTTCCTAGTCATTGTTTGATAGTTGTAAGTCCACATGGCCAGAGCAATAGTCTTTTTACAGACCTCCTTTTATCATCCCAACTGTGTCTTGTTTAACTTGACTATTTAAATGGCTAAGAGTCAGCATCATCCAGTTCTGAAGTGGACTGGGCAGTAATCCAGCTCTTTCTGTTAGAGACAGACATTCATTTTTTTGGACTAGAAACAAATTACTTCCAAATGCTGGAAATGTAAGAAGGCTTTTCAAAAAAGGTTTTCAGGTGTTTATAGAACAAATTAGTATAAAATAGTTTTCAAAATGCTAAGCCCAATTTGAAATAAATATTTGGTACTTTTAGGAGTTGTGAAAATATAGCACTAGAAAACTGAAGTCACTGATCTGTAGCATGCATAAAAAATATGGTGAGGGCACACTGGTGTCAAATTCCCTGTGCATTTTTCTATTGTGCCTCAACTGGATTGCATGCATAAAAAAGGTAGTATTTTGGGTTTTTTTTTACATGAGACTACATGGCTGGTTGTAGGTTTGATGAGACGACTGCCTGTAACAATCAGAAATTGAACTGATAACTGTTATTTTACAACAGTTTTTGATTTAATTCCTGAAAATCAGTCTAGATTATCAAGGTGATTGGAAAATGAAGAGTTTTCATTAGTCTGAAGGTTGTTCTTTGTGCCTCATTCAGTATCACATAGGCACTTTCTCATTCACAGAACGACAAGCTAGTTCTCCACAGCTGTTACCTATCCCTTTTGGTTTTATGGTGTCTTGCTTGTCTCTCACACACCTTCCAATTTTCACAACAAATGAAATGGGATTTCCACAGATAAGGGTCCTACATAACTGGCTCATCTCAGAACTGCTCCATCCCTGCAAGCCCGTCCCATTCTCCCTTCTCAGCACCCCTCCCACAGCGTGCATTTCTTCATCAGTTTCTATCTCATCAGCTGTCACGTTAATTTTAGATACAAGACTGCATGTCTGAATAGGCTTTGCACTCCTACAGTTGCTGTATCACTCCTTGGTATGAAAAGCTGGCATCCATAAAATCAAATTCGTACCCTCCAAAACAAGGTCAGCACTTCCAGACTGCCAACTATGAATGATCCTGAAATGGTGCTAGTTCCCAGACTGTGCCAGAAATTGTTCGGTGGAGCACTACCTGGCCCAGGCCAAAGCTGTGCTGGGCACTGTGGCAAGAGTTACACAGAGTGGACAATTGAGTTCCAGTCCTGATGCCATTTAGTTTACTGGTCATATATATATATATAGCCACAAAAGAGCACAAGTTCCTGTGTGTTAACAGCACAAAAGAGAGATTTTTGCTGTCATTCCTAGTGGCCGTTTGAGGATGTCTCAGAGCTGAGATTTCAGAGGTTCTGGTCAGCTCTGAGTGTGCTCCGTGCTGCTGACATCCCATTTCCCTGCAGAGCTGTTACAGGTCTTCCTTAAACATCTGTACACTGCACCATCTCTCCGGCTAAGGTGGGACTCCCCACATTACACATCTTTGATTCAAGGCATGGGGGCATGAGAACTTGAGGAATCTATCACCATTTACTAGCATGACACATTTAGGTGTACATGTAAGTTGTTCTGAAAAGCTGAACTGTTTCGGCTAAGTTTTTCCAGAGCAGTGTAGTTCAGGGCAGATATCTGCCCCACAGGAGATCAGCTTGATTAGTAAAAGATTGGCAAAGCTCTAAGCAGCTTACCATAGGATCTGAATATGGAAAATGTTGGCCAGTCTTTGTAACTGACACGGCTAACATGCCAGTTTAAATTAAATTTCTAATTTAAATACACCACAAAAATCAATGTCTATATTTAAAAAATAGTAATCTAAAACATGTTCTAGATTAATACTAGGTTTATGTTCATT
Source organism: Fulmarus glacialis (assembly GCF_000690835.1). NCBI lineage: Eukaryota > Metazoa > Chordata > Aves > Procellariiformes > Procellariidae > Fulmarus > Fulmarus glacialis. The sequence goes on along the minus strand of NW_009197325.1, from coordinate 50,704 downwards.
AGATCACCTATTCGTTCCTGTGATTAAGGTGTATTTATGATGATGATTCTAGGATATATAGTTTTAGATACTTTCTAGTCTAGAACATATGAGTATGCCAGTAGTTGTGTATCTAGCTTTGTGTTTTCAGCTAGTCTCCTTTTCGATTGACTGTGGGACAGTCTTATTTGTTTTACTTTGTCTTTGTTTTGAGCTTACATGCTGCACGCTAAAAAGGTATGTGGTGCAGTGACAGAAATAACATACAGTATTTCAACATATTTTTTAAAACAATTGTGAAAGAAAAAATTCAAAAGTTTGGTGAGGATACAATTATTTTAAGTACCTTTAAAAAGAGGTTTTTATTCAGGATTTAATTCCTCATTCAATTTTCATGGTATTTTGAAAAGAAATTATTTCTATAAGAGTTGCTTGACTTGTTTTTAGAAATTCTCCCTATAATCATATTGCACTTTAATCAGGCTGTGACTCTGTATACATCAACTAGAAGAAGATAAATGCCTTTTAGACATGTATTTTTCTACTCAGTGGAAATGACTCCCCCTCCCTTTTTGCCTTGAAGTATTTTTTCTTAAAGTTTAACAGCAAGTGTAAAATAAGGACAGAATCACTACAGTGCTTCCCACTTGGAAGTGATTGTTTCTTTTCATTACCTTTCGTTATTTGTGAGTGTGTTTGCTCTAGTTTCTGCCTGAAAAAGAGGGTATTGCATGGAACCTGACTTTCAGACCCAAGCAAGGGTCAGAGGAGTTTGCCATGGCAGGAACAGTTCTGGGAAATCACAAATCCCAGTGTCTTCAGTAGGGAAGCGCAGTGTTTATGGGATGATGCTTCCTTCCTTTTTGGGCAGCTCTACAGGCAGCTGTGCTGAGGGGGTGGAACTAAACCTCTGGCCATTCTTGCGTATTTATGCTCCTCGGAACCAATTTTGTTATCATCCAGCAAACAATGAAGGAGGGAGAGTTACTTCCTGTTGCTGAGATACATCAAGTGGCTTTAAACAAGCTCTCAGGGTGTTTCCTAAGGTAAATTAAACTGCCGAAAATCCGGAGATACTATGATCAGACAGACTGAAGTTTCTGAACTCACTCTAAATTAGTGTGTTGGGTGGATCTTTGTAGCTGTATGAGAAAAAATGACCATTTGCATAAGTGGAATAAGTCAAAGATGACTCTTCAGTTAAGACAGAAACCAAAGCTGATGTAGTCCTTAAAGTATGACAATCATCTTTTCTTTCTCTGCTGTGCAGAAGCAACACTGAACCAGTCTCCTGAGTCAATTCATTTGTCATTTATCTTTTTTTTCGCTTGACATATTACAGTACAAATTGAAATAGCCAGGCTTTCAGAAATAAAAACTTTTTGATCATTTTTAAAGATAAATGAATGATAGTTTTATACACACCATAATTTTTGCCAGCTTGCATATTTTCCTGTTTATTTAATTTTTTTCTCCTTTGCTGCTTAGTGCAAGTGCTATATGGTGACGGATTGTCAGAGGCAAATGATGTGATTTGCTTAACACAGAGTCCTTTCAAATGCATAAAGTAAACAATTATAGAAAGAAAGATTTTTCTCTGGTCTATGTTCATAACAGTAAGAATTTGCTTGCGCTAAGAGTTGCAACAATAGGTAAGAATTTTTAATTTGATGTAGTATCTTTTCCTCTAAACTGAGCAAACAGAATAAAAGTAGACTTAGCAAGGCAATATAATATACATCTATAGCAAAAGATAAGATTCTAAGTTGAATGCCTTTTTAAACAAAAGAAGTGTTCTGGCTTTACTGTTGGCAGATACCTTGGATGAGCAATTTGCAACTGTCTTTTTTAAAAAAGGAACTTTATTCAGAATAAGGGAAAAAAATTTGCAAGACAGATTACATTTTGTGGCTCCCCACCTTAATGCTACCACTTAATTAGTCAATGTATTGGAAGGGAAGATTCTTTTGGAGGTATTGTAATGTGATAAGGTATTGTAATGTGATGAATATTACAAAATTGATCCAGTTACAATGGAATAGTAGAAGCTGAGAAACTGTCACGCTTTTATTTTTAAAGTTTCCTGCATTATGATGAAAATTATGGTGAAGACTTTATTTGAAATAGAGATTCACTCTGCCTATGGTGTCCAAAAAGATACCCTATTTGATTGCATCTTCTTTGGTCACATTACTGTAATTATTAACTGTTTAATCCCATCCTGGAATTCTACTCAGGACATTATATTTTAGCACAAAATGGAAAGTTCTACTTCCTTGAAGTTATATAGATGAATGACTAAAACATATATTCCAGAGCTCTTAAAGGGAGGTTGCTCCTTGGTTCTGAATCTTTGTAGTAGATGCTAAATTTTCCAACAAGACCTTAGTGGTCCCATTTGTTAAATACATTTGTCTGAGTCTTGAATCAAATAAAGCATGTGCATAGCTGTTTGCAAGTTCAGGGGCTATTTAGTGAGAATGAATTATAAGAAAAAAAGTACTGATAGAAATAATACATTATTTTTTTGTTACAAAAGACTTAAAAGGGAGTAATCAAATTGAAAGAAAACAGAAATATCTAATACTTTATTATACCGTAATGTCTACTGCAATATTGCCGTAACTTTTGCCTAACTAATTGGGAACATAGTCTTTAGTTCCTCTAGAGAATGAGGTGTGCAAGAATGAATACATTTGGCTTTGTTGTTGGGTTTTGTTTTATGGTTTTTGAAGTTGTATTTTTTTCCCTTGCAATGATTTTCAGAACACAGATACCAGTGAAGAAAAAAAGAAGCAGTATAACTACAATAAATATTTTATAAAATGTCCATCTGAAGCTCCTCAACCTCTGGTAATTAGAGGCCATACTGTGGAGATTGACAGGGTAAATTACCAGTTAATGTTTACACAACAAAACATATGCCCAGTACAATATCCTACACTGATGTTACTGAAACCAGAGTCCGGAAATGTACAGTGGAAACAAGACGTGGTACTTTTCTTGGGCCAACACAAACAGCAATTACAGCACAGTGTGAGAGAAGTTATAAGAAATACTACTGCGTATCAGTAGTTCAACGAAGTCAGCACTTTTGTGTAATTGCAGGGGAAAAGGGCTGAAAAACATTACAGATCTCAGCAAGAAATGGCCCTTTATACTTTTAAACTGATCCTTGATAAAACAATGCTGGGGTCATGAGAAGGCTACTCTGCCAATTTTGCTTCACTGTGGGATCCATTGACATCTGGCTGAGCTGCGGAAGCTGGAAAACTTCTTTAATATTCTCTTGACAGTAAAATGGACATGTGGAAAACATTCTAATCTGTTAATCTTTGGTGCTCCTGAAGAAAAAGGACATTTGGCTTTATACTTTGTGATGATAAATATTAAGTCTCCAGATCTAGCTGTAAAGTTAAAAGAATTTGAATGGAGAATGCAGTTCTTATTTTCCAAATATGGGAGAAGATGGATATGCACCTGTGTAATCCAGATGATGTAATACATGCCAGGAGATTTTTTCTAAGGGTAGTTTACCATACATCTTGGCAATCCGCTTTTTTTATGCTGAGTATTTTGTCAATCAATATTAGGGAGCAGAATCTCGGAACTTCCTTACATCCTATGTACTTAAATAGAATAAAGTATTGTTTCACTCAGGGGATTATGAAAATAGAATTAAGAGAGATTCAAAACAGTAGTTATGCTTGAATAAAAAGCACAGCATTAACTGTACAAATTATTTTTGGCCTAGACTTTAAATCTAATATGGAATGATAGTGAATGATGGAGATACACATCTATTCAGCTTGAGATAGGATGCACAATTCTTCATTTCTGTTGCAAGATATATCTCCAGAAATGAGAAGAGGAATCTCTCACATTAGAAAATAACTGCTATGAGCATATACTATTTATTGTAAGTATGAAGCATATATTGTGTCTATTAATACAAAAGGCAAAAGATAGCATGGATTATGGAAAAACTAAACTATAATTCAAAATTCTGCACATCCTTTAGTACATTTTTAATTAATCTGAACAACTAAAACAATGCATAAAGATAACACTTTCATACACTTGATGAAAGTTAAAGTGATTTCCCAGTTCTAAGTAGCAAATTATATCATTGTAACACATGTACCCTGTTGGAAATGTGTGACTTCCTTTAGAAAACTTCAGGTATCTTCTTTTGCAAAATAAGTAGCCTTAGGAATTAACAGAGCTGTTGCTTTTTTTTTTCCCCAAAAAAGATGAAAACCGTAACAACAGTTAAAATGATGAAAACAGACTTTTGTTCTCTGATACAATCAGGTCCTTTTCTTTCTGCCTGCTTATTAATAAATTCTGGTATTTCATTGATTGTTACTGAGATCTGCAAGAGGAGTCAAATCTATGAACTCCAACCGCAGGTTAGAACTACTACTACTGCTACTAATGATACAGTCTTGAAGGCTATGCCCTTGCTCAAGCAAGCTCCCAGTGAATAATGATTTCAGTAAAGTAAGAACTAGTCCAATCCACTTTTATACAGTTGAGGAGTTTCAAGAGATCTGGGTCTGTATAAAATACCAGCCTTTTCTAAGAAGTTGAACTTTGCTACTAGAGCTTTAAATCTTGGTGTTGCATAAGAAGATTGAAAGTGCAGCAAAATCTGATTGAAAAGTGGAGGGGCAAAAATGAAGTTAGGGAGGGGCTAGTGTTCTCAGGGACATGCACAGAACCCAACACCATCTTGGTGTTTCTGAAGTAGCTGAAAACTTAACCGTCAGCATGATCTTCCTTTTAGATGTTGCCATGTGTTTGTGAAGCACAGGGCGGTTCAGTTCTCAAATGAGAAAAAGCCCTAGGCAGGAGTTTTGTGGTTCACTGCCTGGATGTCCCACATTACCCAATAGTTAGGACATTTATTTAGAAGGAAGGTGAAGAAAAAACCTGAGCCCCAGGTAGGATAGTATCACTGCTAGACTATTGGATGTCTTTATGTTTGGATGTGTGGGGTTTTTTTTTTAGCTCCACTGCTGAATCTGCTCCATTTCTAAGTCAGCTGAATGTTTCTGGGATGGTTATTGAGAGGGGAAAAGAAAAATTTTGACTCTAGCCTAGCTTAATTCCTTTCAAATAGGTGAAATGGGAAGGAAGATGTTATAAGAGTTATAACAGTAACCTGAGCTACTTTTTGGAAAGCACAGGTACTGACATCAGAGGAAAAGCCTTGGAAGCATGAGATAGGAGTAGTCATCTACTTTAAATTGCAATGTGCATCAGATCATTTAATTCGTTACTGCCATCATGTTTGGGATAGTAGCCAAAACCTTCAGCAGACGTTCTGGTATGTGGCAGAGACAAGGGAGACTTGGACTGAAAGATATTTACCAACTGCTCCCTCACTTCGTATATCACCACATCCAGGAGAAACAAGTGTAGGTCTAGTTGTCAAGGTGCGAGTGGGAACAATACTAAAAGTCACTAATATCTGAAAATGTCATTCCACTCTAAATGTGGAAGCAGCTGAGATGGGAAACACTGGGTGGAACTGAATTAGTTGTGGAAGAAAATGTCCTTGTACTAGAACTAACAGGCATCAATCTTAGCTACACAGAGGAAGACAGAGAAAAGGCTGACCTTAGCATATATTTTCACACCCCTGAAGAACCCATTAGAATTCCTGATGTCATGTTGAGGTCTCCTCCACCCGTGTTGGTCCATTGAGCTTCCCCACCTTCCATGCCAACGAGGCAGTGGTGGTTTTCAGCCTGTGAAGACCACACGTGTTGTATGGGTGATCAGCCCCAGACAAGGAGCTGATCCTTCTGTAGGACTCCGCAGCACATCTGGAGATGAGCCCCAGGGATGCGCGGGAGGTCCCTATTTTTGCTGACTGGGTGGCAGGTGGGTGTGATTTCAGAGATAATACAGGGAATGAAAGTCAAAACAAAGTGGGTTTTGTGGGTGGGTGATGTTCCTGGCTCTAGGGGAGTCAGGTGCTGCTGTGTGAGGGCCCTGGCTGGATTGAAGTCAGATGGGATTTTAAATGCTGTTACCATTTCGTTCCTTTAGATTCCCTGATGCTGACATACTATAATACTACCATGGAGTGAAATAGTTCTGCTCTGCTTTCCCAGCTTTCTTATAAATGCCATCATTTCTACAGATTTATTATATAAAAATTGATGGTTTTTGCCACCCACCTGTTTTGTTTCCTCACATCGGTACAAGCTAGTGTCCTCTGCCACTTGGTGCGTCATGCTGAAAGTGTTCTGTTTATACAAAGTGAGGGAAATTAGACCTCCAAGAACAGTTTTGGCCACCCAGCTTAAGCCACAGAGTGAATCAACAGAAATTGGTCTTCCAGTAACTAGAAGGGTTGGGAGTTGGCAGAAGCTAACCAGGACTGAACAACAAGATCAAAAGAATTTGTAGGGTTTTTATAAGGTATAGATACCAATAAAAGGTGTACGTAAGATGGATGAACTAGGTTATATATTCCCTGTATGTCAGAAAAAGTAGCCTTTTCAGATACTGTAATGCTTGAGTCAGATATGCTATTTTCACTGATGGATTCACATGTTCCGCATTTGCCATGTGCACTTCAATACTAGCTCAGTGCCTTTCCTTGATTCTCTGTAGTAGCACCCCGTCCTTTTTCAATATTGTAACTCACAGTGAAGTGCGCTCCCTACAATCTGCATCTCAAGCATTGATTTTTACCTGTGGTTCCATCCTTCATTTAACCCATTCTCAGCTGATGTCCCATAATTCAGCCTTTATGATAATTCAGCCATTTTATTTTAGTGGGTACATCTCTACTCTGCTTATCTTCTGTGAGTCATCCCTGCAAAGTGAGTGGATTTTGTTTCTTCATCAGACCTCCAGTATCAGCAGTTCCAGACATGCTTTCCCCAGTCCCAGCAAAATTTTCCTCTCCCAAAGCAACCCTCAGTAACTTTACCATCAAGTTAAGTAATCTTTTTGTCTTCCCTGTCCATTCAAAGCCCTCGGTTTATTTTCAGTTTATTTTTATTCATTTACACTGGCATGTAGCACGTGACAAAAACCTGGTTGTCACCTGGCTGCATGTAGGGCACAGACAACCTGGCACAGTTGTTGCATCTCTGGACTAGACGGTTCCCTCCCTGCCTACCCCGAAGCTGCGCTTTGCCTTTCCTCTCTTGTTCCCCCTTTCCCTCCAGATCCCAAGATTATTATCTTATCTGCTCTATCTGTTTAACTGGTCTTCTGACTGTGTCCAGACTTAAATCTATAAAATGAATATCCAGCATTTTTAGATCAGATTATTTCACAACACATAGCAAGCAGACAAACTGTTAAACCACCAGAGTTTTACTTGAGAGCAGCAACTTCTGCTGAAGAGCATCTGGGCAATAAGTACTTACTTCAAATCAGCAGCAGCTGAACTAGGAAATCTGGCAATGCCCTGGCTTGCTTGGGGAGGGAAGGAAGGGAGACTGGAAAGTCACTCAGTGCTCTGATGATCATCACGTCTTCATGGGTTTCGACAAGACCTTGAAATGTGTCTCCTGCTCCCCCTGCAGGTTTTGTGATCCTGAGCAAGGGAGCAGCGCGAATTGTGTACAACCCCCAAAATCAGTGCAGATATTCAAAAAGGGAGCAAAATATGCCTGCATAGGCAATACTAAAGGTGATTTGTGAACATCTGCTTCCGAGTATTAATTTTGTTACGATATAGGATTTTGATTAGGACTTTCTAAGCTTTTCAAAATCTCAAAACCAGTCTCTCAGGTTTAATGGCATCGATTCCCCCTAAACATCCATGAACGTTCTCTGAAGTACTGCTTCCACAACACAGATCTCAGCTGCTGGAGCCTGCCACTGGTAAGTGGCTTTCTGTGCAGGTGATGCCCTGCAGTCAGAGACACAGATTTTCCATCTCAGTTTCAGAGAAATTGCTTCACAGTTCTTTGTTGAGGAAGGAAAAGAGAATGGTCAGCTGCTGCTCTCTTGACCCTTGGGCATTTTAGCTAGCAGGCTGACCAGTTCCTGACAATGAGGTGGAACTTTCCTAAACTCGTAACTAAGTCCAGACTGTGTGATCTCTTAAAATCAGTATTTCTCCCGTGCCAAATTTGAGAGTGCAAAGCTACAAGAATATCTCCAAGAAGCTCGTGTTAGAATTATTGAATATTAGCATAACAAAGCACTTTTCTTCCCCAAGATTTGTCCTCGGAAGTGGCCAACCCCATTTTTCACTAAAACTTTCCAAAACAATCCAGCCCGAGGCAGAGACGAGGCATGGAAAATATAAGATCCAGCAGTTAAAGGCTGACAAAGTAATAAACAACTGAAAGTAGGGCCTTATGACAGAAAGTGTTAGGGAACTTTAACTCTAGATGTCATTGCCAGCTTTGCTTATAATAAATGTGTCAGTAGCAATATGAAAAGATGTGTGCAATAAGTTAAAGGAATGCTGTATTAACCTATTTTATGCAGCACGTCTGCCCACAAATTGCTTGTATCTCAATATGTTTCAGGAGAAAAGGATTTTTTTTTTTTTTGGCTGAATGTATCAATTTTCTAACTAAATGAACTGGGGAATTATAGATTTTAATGTAACAGTGACACCCTGTGGTCAGTAGTGATGGAGTTTACTCTGAAAAGTAGCGTTTTCTTTTGTGATGCATTAATCTTTAGCAAGACCAGAGGGAAAAAGAAACAAGAAGGAAATGTAGTTAACTTTCAGGGTTTTCCACAGAGAGATGTCCCATTTTATTGCCTTATATGTAGAAATATATGCTTCTAATCGCTCAAATACTAAAATAATATTTATATATCTACATTTGTCTTATTGAAATAAAGGGGAGTGGGAAGCCTTGATTTTAGACAACTTGATAATATAACTCACAGAAGGATCTATGGGCACAGCCACTTTACAAAGCGTTGCTGGCATAGTTATTTATATTTCTATGGTTATCTGTATCTCTACAGGAGAAGGAGTTTTCCCTGATGGCGTACCAAGTAGTGGTGGGTAGCAGACTGATGCCAGAGAGACACAGTAATGGGACAGTACTACATCACGCCAAGAGTGTCTGCTAGGCACTGACAGGGCTGCAGAATTAAACAGTTGGAAGTATTAGTCTTGTGCTGCTTTCTGTCTGGACAGTCTTTGACCTAAGTTATGTAGGTCCTCCTTTTACTTCTTCCTCCCTTCCTTCTCCCTTCCTTGAACAAATGCTGAACTGATACACTGATATTTTGTCATATCTATGTGCACCTATCTTTAAGGCACTGTGGTACTGAACTTTACAATGCTGTGCCCCCTAAACTTTCTGGGACAACAAATCTTTTCGTATTTAATACTTGGGATCTTTGATATTATGGTTTCAAAATCTCATAGTTTAAAAAATCCCAGTTTATGAGAGACCTGGTTTATAGTTTCTGGTTTATACCTCATGCATCCCTGGAGTTACTGATGCTGATCTTGCCATTTTTAAGAGAGGGACAAAGTTGGTTTTCTGTCAGACGAAGCCAGGTTTAAAGATCAGTAAGGAAGCAAACTGACTGTCCCAACAAGAAGTTGTGGGGAGGTAGTAAAGCAAACTGAGAAACATGAAGCATTTATTATTCACTGGCAATAATGGTTTCCTGTTAAAACTGGCTATTTGACAAAGGTGATGAATTTAATTCCTTGCCCTCTCATTGGGGAATTAGGAACTTAGTATGGGACAGAAGAAAAAAGTCTTCTGCCTTCTCTAGAGAGTAAGCTAAAGCTAGCCAACGCTGAAGTTTGGAAGGTGTTCAGGAACCAGTGTCAGGAATTTAGTGATTATCAAAACTCCACAAATGTCAAAAAAGATTGGAGTATTGAAGTTGTCCTGGGAGCCAAGCCATTGTTCACCCACACACAGGTCCATACGTAAGCAGCTCAGTGAGTGCTCGTCTAGGACATGTCCTACGAAATAGCTACAGTGCAACTTCTCATGAACCTCAGCACAATTTAGCACCTGTCAGGAAGTGACAACGAGACTGTGGGCTTTTTAAAGATCTCAAATTGTCAGTGAATGTTTTGCAGGCTCCGATTGTTGAAAGGCTTGAAACTCATTATCTCCTTTAAAAGGCTGACAAATATTGGACATGTGATGAAGGAAGAGGCCTTGTTTTACACATTATGTCAATTTTTAGCTTTTCTTTTAGAGCCCCTTATGCTTTTAATGGCTGCAAAAGCAAAACAGCTTCATAGCTGCTCAAACTTGCAGAGAAGTTATTTATTAGGTGCTATTTCAGACTCTGTGCTTGGACAGGCTGGGCTGTAATATTAACCTTCAAATTAGTTAGTAGTGCTGGTGAAGGATGTTTTCCAACATCTGTTTTTAGCACTGTTAGAATGGAGCTTGGAGTATGGATTTTTTAAGGACTTTTTGAACGGGGCCACACTAGAGATGAACTGCAGTGATTCTGCACATGAATCAGAAAACATGTTGTATTTGCCCATACCACATGCAAGAGCAGACAGATGCAGCTGAGCCTGCTGCTGAAATAGCAGTATGTTGCAGTAGACATCTTGTCAGAAGTGTTGTGAAGAGAACTTTAAAGGACAATATCCTAAAGGCAGAGACACCCACTCATTGCATATTAAGAACGCTGATTTGAAGACACGTCAGATTTGGAGGTCAGTCAGAGCTGCTGTGTTATATACACCATGTCAAGACCTTGTCTACAACTGGCTGAATGTTAAAATGGCAAATCCATCCTGATGCAGATACCATTATAGAGACATAAACATGTTTATACATAAACATGTTTATACATGTTTATACATGTTTATACATGTTTTATACATGTCTATACAGAAAGGCTGAGAGAGTTGGGGTTATTCAGCCTGGAGAAGAGGCTTCGGGGAAACCTTATTGTGTACTTAAAGGGGGCTTATAAGAAAGACGGGGATAAACTTTTTAGCAGGGCCTGTTGCAACAGGACAGGGGGGAATGGTTTGAAACTAAAAGAGAGTAGATTTAGACTAGATATAAGGAAGAAATTTTTTACAATGAGGGTGGTGAAACACTGGAACAGGTTGCCCAGAGAGGTGGTAGATGCCCCATCCCTGGAAACGTTCAAGGCCAGGTTGGACGGGGCTCTGAGCAACCTGATCCAGTTGAAGATGTCCCTGCTCATTGCAGGGGGTTTGGACTAGATGACCTTTAAAGGTCCCTTCCAATCCAAACTATTCTCTGATTCTCTGATTCTATGATACACTGTTTCTGGGGAGTAATGGTTTAAGTGTCCTGTACTAGGATGAAAGCCGCCGTACCAAGGATGTTACCAATGTAAAGGTGTGACTAGACTTTCTCCTTTTTCTGTTTAGCTGGAATAGTTGGTGGTTTAAAAGACAGAGCAATTATCACTGTCCATCATCTGGAGGTTACTGCTCTCACTGCTTACCCAGCAGAAGAAATATTTTTTTATGCTCTTGCATGTATGGTAGACTAAAATGACTGAGCTCACTCCAGCTTCCAGTGGAGGAGGTTTGAACTAACACAGATGAAGCTGCCTGAGAATACTAGGATGTGCTTAGGCAAAGCTGTGTATTTCATGTTACCTTTATGTTGCTGTGGTATCCCATACCCCTCCATGTATTCACAAACACTTTCAACAAACAATAATAAGCAATATGTACCCCAGTGTTATGAGACTTGCACTGCAAATGCAGTAGTACAGTGACATCACAAGTGTTTGTACAAGCATATCAAGAAATTAATATGTATATCCAATGCCTTGAGAAGACACAAGTATATTTTAATGTTGGCAGTATATTGTTTCTTGTTTCTTCTCACAGTGAGAGCTCTGTGAAGCATTGGAGCAGGCTACTGATAGTAATATAGATGACACCCCACAGGAGGAGGTTCTCCCAGCTTTGAACTGGCAAACTTTTCTGGCTGTTTTCAGATGCCACTTCAATGGTCACCAGATACAATCTAGTTGATATTTTTCCCATTTTTGCACATTTCATGAGATAATTCACTGGGGTTAGAAAGTGACTGTTATATGCTACTAAAGTGTTTCTGAGTCTGTTGATCTTCCTTGGGAGTTTAACAGCCGTAATGTACCTCAGCACATTACTTGCCTATAGCTTTTATCCCCATGTAAAAGTTGCTGAAAATAAGTAGATCTAGAAGAATGCTCTATCAGTTATGACATAAACTCCATGAAGGACACTTTCTTCTACCTTTTCATCCCTGAAACAGTCGTTTCTGATGGAAATCATAACATCAGCCTGAAAGAGCAGGCATGGTAGTGGAAGGCATGCTTGTATCATACCAGCACTTCTACATGTTAGTCTCCCTTTTCTCTTCCCCAGGCCTTCACCGTACCCTGAGTCTTTCCATTAAGAGACCTTAGGTGTGTTTCTGCAGGGACACTTGCAAGCCTGACAGCTGCCACTGTGGAGCTTGAAGCAATGACTTCCAGAGCAAATGTATGAATCTTAGCAGCTGGTGGAAAAAGACACAGAATTTCCAGTTGAAAGCTATCATAAATGCATATCCTCTGTGTATTGGACACAGATGTGTTGTATAACACATTTTCTGACCGGTGGGTTACACAAACAAAGTGTGTGACAAGTGACTGAAATGTGAAACATGTACTCTGGTGATTCACTCCATAATTCACAGATTAGCGTACTTTAAAGTACAATATCCCTTCTTAGAGAGTCTCATTGTGTGAGCAATATTAAACAGTACTGTCTTGCCTGTCACAGTTATGTACCTCGGCTCCTTTGAGGTCTTTATTACAGGCTTTGAGCAGCTACCTAGCTCAAGATAATGTTCGCTGCCTGAAAATAGGACCTGGGACAAAGCTTCATTGGATTACTCTCTATTACTGCCCTCCAGAAATGTTGAAACTTCAAAGAGCCTGTAAGGTCAATGATAAAACTATGGAAAGCACTGTCAAAAATAGAAGCAAATACAACAAAACATTAGGGAAGTTTATTTCAGAACTAAAAAAAAGCACTGATGGGTGTATTTGGAAAGAGGACTTAGCAACTGCAACATGCAGGGCATCACCTTTTGCCTACCTTGCCAGCTAGTGGTATGCATGGCTATGAAGGAGAAGCTCAGGCTCCCAGCTTAGCCTGCAGGACAGGTAGGTCCCTCAGAAGGAGAGCAACAGAAATCAGCTTGCTGTGTAGTCAGGCCTCTAAGCTGATCTTACTGGCTTGCAAATGTAAATAACAGGCATGGTTTAACCTCTGAATATCTCTGGACCCAAAGTCAACGCTGGAGTATTGAAAACTTATCTCTGCACAGGAACTCCTCTCCTGAATTTGAGCTGTGATTGCACCCTGATTCAGTCTGCCTGACTTCTTCTAAACTTTTGGTGTATGTCTGCCTGAATTAGCCCTAGGGGGAGGTGAACCCTCTGGTGTGCTTAAGCTAGAGAGAAGGTGGTGTCTTTAAAGATCTGATGAGCTCTCTGCCTAATATCATTGCCTGCTTCTGATTATCTCTAGAGCCTGAATGCCTCCAAAGGCATCAAATCTTCTTCAAGGGGAATTCTGAAGAGCTTTCTCCAACAAGGGAGACCCAGTGTCCTGGATCACATGCCTAACATATTAAAACAGAAAAAAATGGTTCCCAATTTCAGCTTCATTTTAAAATCTAATCACAGAAAGAAGGAGGGTGCAAAAGCTCACTAAACATGTTAGTGGAAATCACAAGTTCCTCTCCCTCCCTGACCAATGTCCCAGGGAAGGCTTTATCCCATAGGAAATTTAATATTATCTGTTGGGCAGAGTTGGTGACTCGTTTACTATTCTTTGTCATGAATATACTGAGAGAGGATCAGGAGAGAGAAGGAGCTTGGATGCACTAGGAAGAAAATAAAAATCAGAGAATTATGAATTTATGACAGCTGCCTGTTTTTTCAAGTCTTAATTTAAATGAGAAAGCTTAACACTGTGCATCAAGTACTCCCTTAAAAATATTCAAAGATCAGAAGCTATATCTATGGAGAACTTCCATGACATCCAAGCTATTCAGTTATTCCAAGCATCTTAAAAACTAGGCTTTTGAATGCTGCTCCAGGACTGTGCTAGGGTGTGAAATTTGCTATTTTGGGGGTTGTGTTTTCTTCTAGACTGGTGAATATGATAAACAATGGGTCAGACTCACCAAGATAAAGTTCTGTAAACTTTTATTTCCAGTTGATTTAAACTCATGAACTCTTTAACAGATCTGGCAAAATGCAATTTTTCCTTACATTGTGGTGATAAATTTGGGTGAAAATACCTTGTAGTATTCTTCTAAAACAAGAACAAAAAAATTATTTACATGGTGGTTTCATGATGGTGGTTTCATAATGAAGAGGAAAGAAAAGAAAATGAGAATAGAGAAAATGCTAGGAGGGAAGTTCTTTGCGGAAGAATAGCCATTAATATAAAACAGATTTTAGAGTGTAGCTGTCCCAAAATCTTTTGGATGACACATAAATCAGATGCTAATATTAAGACTTCCAACTTGCAAAGACTTGTACATATGTTTAAAATTACACATTTGAATAAACGCATTGATTGTATTTGGTTGCATGTAAGCTTTTGCAGGAATAGATGCAGGCTACTTAAAAACAACATGTAGAGAGATAAAGAGAGAAAAGATATAAAACTCTGTTTGGCTCTCAAACAGCAATCATCTTATCTGCCAAAACCACATGTAATAGACCGTTAGTTCTCTGTTCCACATCCTGTGTTTGAAGAGTCTTACCTTAAAAAGATGTCAGGACTAACGCCGTTATAAGGCATTTCCTCCGAGAAACACATCCATTTGTGGAGAAATGTGTATTTTATCTATGGTAACTAATATATATAGCCTGCTATTTATGAATAATTATAAATAATAATCTGTGCTGCGGTTGCATTTTTGTGTTGTTATCTTCCAGATGGGAGTTGCTGTAGTGGATTCATCGGTTGCAGGACTGGGTGGTTGTCCCTATGCAAAAGGTGCTACTGGAAATGTAGCCACAGAGGACGTGATATACATGCTTAATGGTCTGGGGGTCAATACAGTAAGATATTTTTACTTTTTACTTGAGACTTTACGGAAAGCAAAAATATTTTTCTAGAAAACATACAATACGTACTTGACAATTACTTCTGCTGTACAATAAAATATTGGGAGCAAATAGTAGTTTTTGCAAACTCAGTGCTTTAACATGACTTGACGCATAACATGAATGATGTTGTCTTCACTAGCAGTTTAGAGTAGAACTGGTTTGCGCATTTGACAGGAATTTGAATAACCCCCCTCTCCCTCCCTGGAGCTATGAGGAGCTCAGTAGCAACTGCTTTGAGTCTTTACTCTGCCTCAGTAACACAAAAAATCTCTACTGTAGACATTGCTCCAGGAGGCTGATCTGCTCTACAGTGGAAAGACTGAGCAGACCTCAGCTTTTTTCACAGAGCTTTAGATTTGGTTCATAGTGCTTATTAATTTGTTGTCAATTTTTCTGGCTTCAAAGTAGAAAAAAATTATGGTATTTGGAGCCCAAGCACAGAACATTGCTATTTCTCAGGTATCCACTTAATATATTTCAAAATTGTACAAAATCTGTTTCTGGCTAGCAGGCTTTACAGTCATCTTCATTTCCTGCCCTGTTCTTGGCGGAGAGGCCAAAGCAGCTTAATCTGCACTGAGCTGCACTTTAATGAACCTTATCAGTGAGCATCCACACTTGAAGAGCACACATTTAGTATCCCTGCCTTGGTTGACATGTTAATTATTCTGTATTCCTGGGAACCAAGTAACGCTGCCTTCTTCAAAGAATGTGCTCTTTCATCTTCCTGTTGGTCATGATTGTTCTGGAAATGTGGCATAGTGAGTTTGTTGTAACTCAAGCAATACAATGATTTTTCCTTTAACTTAGACATAGACTTTGAGAGTCAAGCTTGAAGGAAAACACATAAAGAGCTGCCAAAACTGCAACATGTGTGGTTTGTATTTAAACTGCTGCAGGAAGAAATTGAAAAGCCTGATGTCTGAAATCCAACGATCTGAGTTATTGGGGAGCTTATTACTTGTCTGCCAGTTGCAGTTCAGTGTGGCACACATGCCAACGGAGTTCCTTGATGTAAAAGGATCATGGAACTTGTTTCTGAATTGTACGTCCCCTGAGCACTGTTACATCATATTCAGTACCTTACAGAGTTCACTGTAATGTTTATCTGCTTTCATGTGCTTCTTAGGGAGTTCTGGGTAGATGTCAGATACCTGTTTAGAAAAGGTTTAATCACAAGTATCCATTGTACAAGTGGACTCTGTTTTGAACTGTTCATATATGCTTTGGGGTAGCTTTTTTCATGAAGAAGGTGTTTATTCTTTTGAAACAACACAGTTCTTTGGAATAAGAAGGAGAAATCATACATTTCACTTTACATTGCTGTGCACCTTAGACTTAGGCTTTCAGTATAGTCTTTCCTTGGGCAAAATACCCATTGACTTTTCCAACTGACTAGTAGCAAAAGGAATCAATTAAATGAAAATAGCCTGATTAAATGAAATATACCTTGTTCCAGGCTTCTTGATAAGATTTATTAATCTGTTAATGATCTGGTGTCCAAGCAGGAATCTAGCTTGTCCTAAAAGTTGATACCAAATCCCATGAAGATAGGAATCTCACCATCAAACATTTAGTTCTACCTTTTTAAAAAAAATTTAGATTATGCAATAGCAAAACACAAGGCTTTGCTCCTTGACCCTTTTCTGGCCCATTAAGAAGAGAGTGGTTTACTTGATGAGAGACATGGAGCCTCAAAATTGTTACCTTAATATATGAGCTTTTGTCTTTACAGTGCTGATTGGTTTTGGTACCCTGGCCAATTCTGTCAAATCATTATTGCAAAAATCTATTAATATGTCCCTTTTTGTATCGTGGCACAAAATGAAATTATAATTACTAATGCTGTCCATTTGCAAGGAGCGCTTTTTCATGTTCCTCTCAGCTATGCACTAAAGCTTTCATTTTGTTGACTGAAGTCACTTAAAGTGTCAACCAAAGGATGGCCGGTATTTAAGTGTACATTATTGAGTTCAGATTGACTAGATACATCAAAAAAATAATTGATGCTTGTTCTATACTGTTCTTCAGAACACATAACCAAGAAGTGACACGTGAAATGAATCTCTAGCAGACTAAATGTGAAATCATTTTCTAGCAGAGCCTATCTCCAAAGAGATTTATTGGTTGTACCATGCTAATGGATAGATAATTATGTCATAGATCATTAATGCTTATGAAACTTTGTGTAGGGAGAAATATACTTTCTATAAAAACAGTTTCTATATGGTTCCTATGTAATTACAGTAATAGTACTTGTGCTTATGATGTCTCCAAAGTGCTTGGCAAACAGTAAGCCTTTCTGAGAAGCAGCTAAGTACTGTTAGCCTCACATTACTGACACTGAAACCAAAGTTCAGAGAAATAATAGGCTTGGTATTTATGAATGCTGAATGAGAACTGATTAATTGAAGTCAATGGGAGTTAAAGGATTTTGCCTTCTGGCAGAAGCTTTTCTGACTTCAGGCATTTATCCAAGTTCATAGATACTATTGGAGGTACTTGTCTTTGTGTTTCATGGTTTCATTCCTTGGTGTCAAGGAATAATTCTGGATATATGGAGTGGTTACCACATCTTAAGTACATTTCTGAATATCTATCTGAAGACATATTATTTTGACTCAACAACCTTACAAACACCTGTCACTACTCTTTTTCCATCCCCATCTATGAGTCATGCTTGTCAATGCTGGGTTTTGTGCCCTCATGGTAATCCTCTCTGGTTCATGACACTTACATAAGAAAGAAAATGTAAAAGGCAGAGATGCTTGTATTCCATTTAATGAATGTGAACTGTGAACATATGTTTCTTATCAACACATATCACGTTATGCAGTGTTACAGTGCTGCAAATGTGAATTTTATATAGTTTGGGGCTTTTATTTTGCCATCTTCCATAATATAACTACCAAGTATGTCTTTGGTGGTATGTTTCTCATTTCTTCCTAGTAAAAAAGCACAGATGCTCTAAGAATTTTTTAGATTTCGTTATGTGCATAGCACTCTACAAACTAAACCTAAGTAATGACCAATAAAGGATAAACAGAATGAGCTGAAATCACCCTTGTTATAACTGTATTAAAATGAGACAGTTATAAAAGGGTGTCTGAACAATATGTTTTACATGGTGCTATATACTAGAGCTGATTGGAAACATTGAAGCTTTTTTTTTTCAAATTAAAAATCTTTTTGATTACATTTCCGCGAAGTAATTTCTATTCTCATTAACATTTTTAGCCAATTCCAAGAATGAAAAAGGCAAAGTTTACTGTAAAACATGGAAATAAGTGCTAGATCCAATTAAAGGATTAAGCATCTAAATCAGGTCTTGGTTTGAACTTTAGTGCATAAATCCATAAGTGTTATGAAAGTGTATTTCTGGTGCAATACATCTTGTACTCTTTAATGTTGAGTGACACACTTCTCTCAGTTTTATGTGACTGCTCAGTGTATTGGTAGTTCAAAGTTCCCTTTCGCATCCCTTGTACAGGAACTTTACTGGCTTCTAAATTCCAATCTTTGGAGCAAGTACTTACATCACTTATACGATCTAACTCTAAAACCTTTACTATACATGAGTAATCCAGGAGACTAATAATGCAGTATTTTTTCCTCTTTGATCAGTGATCTGATTCCATTTTAGCAATCAAGCAGCACTGATACGTATCTTACGTTAGTTAAAAAACAGTTGATATTGCTCAAGGAACATTTTTTTAGCACGGGCAGATCAAGCAGCTGCAATTTTTTGCTGTAAATGTAAATTTACAAATGTAAATTGTAATTTTGCATTGAATGGAACTTCTTCAAGAAGGAGATTATATTTATTCAAGAGAATGCAGGATCCCGTTTCTCACTGAACTCATTTCTCAATACGTTTCCTCCATTTTCCTGAGCTGCAAATGGTGTACTTATAAGCATGAAGTTTCTTAGCATTGGGTGATAAATAAGTACAGCACATATGTAGACACTATACTTTTCTTCCAACTTCTTCAAGTTGTTATACCAGTTCTTTATCCAAGATTGTTTTGAGTTTGAAAATTACTAGAGTATTTGGTCCACTGCTATTAGGATAAGAAATCACTCTCAAAGTGGTAGAACTGTCCAAACATCTGGAAGCTGTGACTATTGTGCATGTCACTGTAACTCTACTGATCTCCATTACTGACCTATGACATGAATCAGGCACTTTGCAAAAATTAGACCCTGAAGCAAAAAAACTTGGAGTTTGAGCATTTGCAACATGTGCATTTATTATTTTTAACATTTTTCACCTCTTTTTTAGGGAGTAAATCTTTATACAGTGATGGAAGCTGGAAACTTCATCTGTACAGCTTTGAACAAGAAAACAAACTCAAAGGTTGCACAAGCTTCCTTCAATACTGGACCTATCAATTAAATGGATTTTTTTTGCAGCTTAATTACATTTGTCATCTACCTTGACCAAGGGCATTTGTATCAAGAAAACAAATATAAGAGAACCATTTCAGCAAAGAACCAAAATAGAACCCATATGTAACTTTTTATTATGGGAAGAGTTACTGTACTGTATTGTCTTGTCAAGAATTGTCTGATTTGTAAGCAAGAAATAAATGACTGTAGTACAGAACCCTGTGCTTGGTACTTCTACAGGTGAGAAAAATGTGTAAACACCAGGACATTTTACCATGTTTTAAAT
Organism: Fulmarus glacialis; assembly: GCF_000690835.1. NCBI lineage: Eukaryota > Metazoa > Chordata > Aves > Procellariiformes > Procellariidae > Fulmarus > Fulmarus glacialis. The sequence continues at coordinate 30,966 of NW_009197325.1, read as the reverse complement.
TGAATTTTAGTTCTTTTCAGGAAAACTGAATAGAAGCAGCAAATAGAATCATAGAATCACAGAATCACAAAATCATAGAATTCAAGAATTGTCTGATTTGTAAGCAAGAAATAAATGACTGTAGTACAGAACCCTGTGCTTGGTACTTCTACAGGTGAGAAAAATGTGTAAACACCAGGACATTTTACCATGTTTTAAATTGAATTTTAGTTCTTTTCAGGAAAACTGAATAGAAGCAGCAAATAGAATCATAGAATCACAGAATCACAAAATCATAGAATGGTTTGAGCTGGAAGGGACCTTAAAGATCATCTAGTTCAAACCCCCCTGCCATGGGCAGGGACACCTTCCACTAGACCAGGTTGCTCAAAGCACCATCCAACCTGGCCTTCAACACTTCCAGGGATGGAGCATCTATGGCTTCTCTGGGCAACCTGTTCCCAC
>NW_009197325.1:29587-30102 GCF_000690835.1 Fulmarus glacialis | reverse complement strand
AGGCGGAACACCCCCAACTCTCTCAGCCTTTCTTCATAGGAGAGGTGCTCCATTCCTCTGATCATCTTCGTGGGCCTCCTCTGGACTTGCTCCAACAGGTCCATGTCCTTCTTATGTTGGGGGCCCCAGAGCTGAATGCAGTACTCCAAGTGGGATCTCATGAGAGTGTAGTAGAGCGGGATACTCACCTCCTCAACCTGCTGGTCACAGTTCTTTTGATGCAGCCCAGGATACGGTGCCCTTCTGGCACATTGCCAGGTCATGTTGAGCTTCTCATCAACAAATGCCCCAAGTCCTTCTCCTCCGGGCTGCTCTCAATCCATTCTCCGCCCAGCCTGTATTTGTGCTTGGGATTGCCCTGACCCAGGTGCAGGACCTTGCACTTGGCCTTGTTGAACTTCAGGAAGTTCTCATGGACCCACCTCTCAAGCCTATCGAGGTCCCTCTGGGTGGCATCCCTTCCCTCCAGTGTGTTGACCGCATGACACAGCTTGGTGTCGTCGGCACACTCGCTG